>NC_081565.1:63970937-64026861 GCF_022355385.1 Mustela nigripes | reverse complement strand
GGGGGTTAAGCCGCTGCCTTCGGCTCAGGTCATGATCTCAGAGTCCTGGGATCAAGCCCCACATCGGGCTCTCTGCTCAGCAGGGAGCCTGCTTCCTCCTCTCTCTCTGCCTGCCTCTCTGACTGCTTGTGATCTCTGTCTGTCAAATAAATAAATAAAATCTTAAAAAAAAAAATACAGTCCTGATAAATACAGTATTGTATTTTCTCTTCCTTCTGATTTTCCTAATAATATTTTCTTTTCTCTAGCTTACTTTATTGTAAGAATATGCTATATATTACATATAATATGTAAAATATGTGTTAATCAACTGTTTATGTTGTCAGTAAGGTTTTTGGTCAGCAGGCTATCAATAGTTAAGTTTTGACTGAGCAGGCAGTGAGTAACCCTAACCACCTGTTGTTCAAGGTCAATTGTGTATATACATGTAATGTATACATAAGAAAATATGCATGTAATGTATTACATACATAAATAAAATAAATCAGTCTCTATCAAGCTTGTTAGCTATTTATCATCTATATAAATTCCTTGCCTGGAGTAGAGGATGGCTCAGTGGGGACCAGGAAGACTGCTAGTGTGTACAGGATTTCTTTGAAGGGCATTTGACATGTCCTAAAATTAGATTGTGGTGATCTAATTCAGCATATCTTTGAATCAGTTTAAGTGTCGTGTCAAACACAAGTGCCTTTTTCAGCTTAGATTTTTGGAATGTTTGGATACAAACATGGCCTTGGAGATGATCTGTAGCTTTCGGACTGGAGACAGACCACCGATTGAGAAAGCAGCAACTCTGTTGATTGGCTGAGAAGAGAGCACTGGAGACTGAAGAGTCCATAGTTTTAAGATTGTCCATTCACAAAAGGACTACTTCTTCTTCATTATTTTTTAAAAATTTTTATTTATTTGAGAGAGAGAGACAGAGACCGAGACAGAGCTAGTGAGAGAGAGCCCAAGCTGGGGGGAGGGAGAGAAGTAGACTCCCCACTGAGCAGGGAGCCCAAAGAGGGGTTCCATCCCAGGACCCTGATCATGACCTTAGGCCACCCAGGCACCCCTACAAAGGCACTCCTAACTCTGAATTTTCTCCAGCTCCTTCACTTCTCTTTGTAGGTACATAGGGTGGAGGTAGAAGAAGTCTTGGTGGGACAGCCACATAGCATGGTGAATAACACACAGCTTGTTCTAGGTTAGGAATATGCTGCTTTTGCTTTATTCCATTTCTCAGTATCCTTTTAGGCCAAACATTTGAGCCATTGTTGGTCCTCTTAGCTATAACAATGTTTTGGACCGCTGTGTTCAGGGAGTAATATACAATAACAAATATTTATTGAGCACCTATTGTGTGCTAGGTACTGTTCTGGTGCTGTGGATTTGTGGTGAACAAATTTGACAATGAATTATAGTCAACATTTGCTTACCCTAAAACCATGTACTGAGCACCCACTGTTTTTCGTGGATGGTGCTAGTCTCCAATTAGTGATGAAAACTCAAGAACAAAATTGCAAGTATAGAAAATCATGTTTTAATGAATCGTGGAGTCAAATAAATCCAGGTAGGCAATCCCAGCTTCCACCTCTTTCAAGTTGTGTGACTATGGGGAAAATCATGTAAGCCAAGAAACCTCAGTGTTCTGAGCTGTAGAAGGGACAGAGAGAGTGGAGGAATCACCTGTCTCATATCTTGTAAAATTTTATTGAGAAAACACATTTCACTAAACACCCAGCTCAATGCTGGTCCTCACTAAGAACGAATAATAGTTTCTGATTTTTAGCTCACTTCCATGGATTTGGATTATGGCATAAGTAGAAAGCCATTTTATCTATCTACTACCTATCTAATTACCAACCAACCTATCTATTATTTTAAGGGTCTAACACAATTCTTTTACTTATTTTTATTGAAGTATAATTAACATACAGTGTTATATTAGTTTCAGGTATACAACACAACGATTCAACAATTCCATACATGGCTCAGTGTTCATCCTCTGGGACGTTGGGGCCCCGTGGGGTCAGTGTCCGACTCTGACTCTTGATCTCAGCTCAGGTCTTGATCTCAGGGTCATGAGTTTTAAATGTTCTGAGATTCCACAGTGAAATACCCAGGTTTAAAGATCATGCTAAGCCCTCTTAAGAATGCAAGTATAACAGAGACAGAAAACAAACAAAGCTCGTAAGTTACTGGGCTGCATCAGAAGAACGCTGAACCAGAAGCTGAGAGCGGGCTGTCTCTCGGTGCTGACCCCGTTAACTTCTTCTGCGACTTTGGGTGCAATTTGGGACATTTCCAGGACACAGATTTTCTCACCTATAAATGAGGAAGTTAAATTATGAGTTATTGAAATGGCTTTCTGCATTAAGAGGCACAAACTTACTTTATTTACAAGATAAGTCATGGAGATGAATAGTACAGCATAGAGAATACAGTCACTAAGACTGTAGTGGTGGTGTTTGGTGACAAAGGGTGACTATGCTTTTTTTTTTTTTTTTTTTTTTTAAGGAAACACAACCACTGCATTTGTGCTGAAGGAGATGTAAAGCAAAATCGGAGCAGTGTGTCTTCACAAGCGGGTCTCGAAGCTAGCCTGGCGGCAGGAGCCAGGCTGAGATGATCGTGTGAAGGGAGTGCTTGAAAAACAGTAAGAAAAACCTCAGCATTATCTCTGAGCCATGGCCCATCCCCAGGAAGAGGTGGATTTGCTTGTCCCATGAGAATCTCAGACCCTGGAGGAGAACCTGGGTCTTGGGCCGCTTCCCCCACTGCTCTTTTGGCTACTCGTATTCCTTCATCTGAGCTGCACACCAGGATCCCCCGGGGACCTATTTAAAAAAAAAAAAAACAAAACAAAACTCAATGCCTTGGCACCAATCCAACCCCATTAAATCAGAACCTCTGAGGGAGGGGCCTGGCTTTTAATATTTTTTAAAGAAGTTCCCAGGTGGAGCGCCTGGGCGGCTCAGTCAGTTAAGCATCAGCCTTTGGCTCAGGCCATGATCCCAGGGTCCTGGGGTGGAGCCCCACATGGAAGCCCACATGGGTCTCCCTGCTCAGTGGGGAGTCTGTTTCTCCACCCGCCTCTACCCCTCCTACCCCCACCCCCATGCTGTCTCTCTTTCTCTCAAATAAATAAATAAAATCGTTAAAAAGAAAAAAACCCCAAAACAGAAGTTCCCAGGTGATTCTAAAGTGCAGCCAGGGTCCCAGACTGCTGTGCCACACCCAGCCACCGTGTCCCCAGTGCCAGCTTCCTCCTTAACTGTCTCCCATGACTACATGAGCCTTCACCTAACTCTTTGCTTTCCAGCTCCTGGCTCCTTGCTGTTTCTGAATGGCTGCAACCCTGATCTCCCCTGCTTCCTACAAGCGCGGAGTTGAATTCTTACTGTGTGCAATTACTCTGTACTGGACATTTCACTTTGTCTTGGCAGTCCCCTCTGGCTGCATCCCTGCTTCTCCCTGGTGGTGGAGGCCATAACATCCACCATTGATTGTGGGTTCCAGCTGGCTCTAGAAGTGACCATTCCGGGAGTTCAATTGTGGCTCCCCAAAAGATCTGTCATATTCGGGAATGTGACCTTGTTTGTAAAGAGTCTTTGTAGATACAATTAAGTGAAGGTTCTCCAGAGGGAATCATCCTGGGTGTCTCAAGTCCAATAAGTCTCAAGTCCCTGGGTGGGCCTCACGTCCAACAAGTGATCCTAATAAGAGACATCTAGGGAGAAGGAGGAGGCGCTGTGAAGCCAGAGGCCAAAAATGGGACCACAGAGTGAGGAATGTCCAGATCTACTGGAAGCTGGAAGAGGCAAGGAAGGATTCTCCCCATGAGTCTTTGAGGGGGAGCATTGCCCTACTGATACCTTGATTTCAGACCTCTGGCTTCCCGAAGAGGGGAGAACACATCTTGCTCATTTCAACCCACTTGGTTTGTGGTATCGGTTACGGTAGCCTGTAGACACTCCCAGAGATGCTTTCTCCATACCCTGTTTGTGTATGTGAGACTGTGTCTGTGAGAGACAACCATCCAATTCAACACGCTTCCTTTGGACTCACCAAATTTTGCTTTTTATTATTATTAAGTCCAGAAAGCTTTGGGGTGTCCACAAGACAAAGCACCTCTTTTCTTCTCTCCCTTCCAGCCTTTTTTCTATCCAGACTGAATAGCACCCACCAAGGACCACCTCAGAGTGGCCACATCCTGGCATCTTCCAATCATTTCACAGGTTTTAATTGTTCCATATCATGATTCCTTTAAAACAAACAGAATTTATGCCTGGTTGTTGCACACAGTTGCAACAGTTTCGGAGTATAGTTTTGCCTTCTCCTGCTGGTTTCCTCCACCCACCTTCCCACACCCACCTACGGTGGCCACGAATAATCAAGGGCAGTACAGTGATGATCCTCTAGCCCTTTTTCCCAGGCAGATATTCTGCAAGCGGTAACTGACTGACAGGAAACAGAAGCTCTGGGGATGCCAGGCTGGCTCAGTTGGTAGAATGTGCGACCCTTGGTCTCGGGGTTGGGAGTTTGAGCCCCATGTTGGGTGTGGAGATGACTTAAAAATAAAATCTTAAAAAGAAAGAAAGAAAAGAAACAGAATACACTTTCTGAAGCAGGCAGGGGTGGGTGCTTAGAGCCCACTGATCACTTCTCTGAGGATCTGTCTGAAGAATGTTCAGGACACAAGGAGCAAAGGTCATTTGGAAAGTTCTGAACTAAGGTAAGGCAGAATTAAGGAGATGCTCACTCTCGGGGTTATGCATACCTTGAATCTTCAGGTTGAGTGGAGAAGACCCCATCAATGGCAGAGGAGGAGGTCCCAGATCTATTTGTGGCTTCTGGGTGTTTCAGAAGGAGGAAGAAGCTGCAACACTTATTTCCGGCTACATACATCAGTCCCACTGTGCTTGAAAGCCTCCAATGTCTTCCCATTTCATCTACAGTGAAAGCCAAAGCTCTTGGTGGCCCCACACAGTCTGCTCTCCATGCTGTCCCTGACATGATTCCTCTCTGATCCCAGCTCCCGGTCACTGGCCCTAGCACTTACATGACTCCAGTCACATTGCCCTCCTGCCTTTTCCTTCAACACACCAAGTGTGCTCTACCTCAGGGCCTTTGCACTTGTTGCTCTCTCTGTGTGTGCAATGCTTTTTTCAGGGATCCAGAAGACTTGCTCCCTTATTTCCTCCAGACGTCTGCTCAGGTGCCACCAGATAAGAAAGGCCTTCCCTCACTATTTTATGGGAACAGTTCTGGCCAACCCCATCACGCATTGTACCCCTGACACCGCTTTCACTTCCTGTGTAGCACTGATTGCCAGCTGACTTCGTAGCTTCAGACAGCCAGACTGCTGCAAGTTTTGTGAGAAATGGTACAAAAACAAACCAGATGCTTTCTCCCACTGATTTCATTGAGCACTGGCTGCTGAGTGCAGGATCTGCTCTGTTGATTTTGGTTCCCATACGAAAAGCCCCAGAGGTGTCTTTTGGAAATGGGGTGTAGGGAAGCCACACACCCCTGAAAGCATTGGTTCATGTGTTTGTGAACTCTCTGTTCCAAGGTGCTAATTGTGTATCTGTAGGCTGCCTTTTTCTCCTTGGCTTCCAGGAAGTTTGGGGCCAAATTTGAGACAGAACTATAACAAAACTTTATAGGACTTGAATGTCTCAGTCTCTGGTTGGGATTTTCCAGACTTATTTACATTGTCCCAATGCTGGTTATTTGTTCCTGTTTGGTTATACTCTATTGTTTATTCTTTCTGCAATCCAAGGATGAGGCGGGAGAGAAGTTAGTGAATTATCAAGGGCACAGATGATACACACGTGTGATGAGCAGGTGGGCCTTTGGCCAGCAGGTACTGCTGGAAATGTAGCGTTACCCAGGATGGAGAGGAAAAACACGGGTAGCACAGTTAAGTCTTGAGGTCAGGGTTTTGCTCACATATCCTTAAACGTAATATAACACGAATAATGTGGACCCATAAACTTACAGAATCTCTGAGCTAGAAGAAGTTGCTGGTAAATCCAAATACTTCCTTGTAGAAATAAGGGAATTGAAGACGAAGCAATTTGCGTAAGGCCCCAAACTATTTATTGGCAGAAATGAGAAGAGAATCCTTTTCTCTCTCCTCCTGGCCCAAAGCTTTTTCCATGATACCACCCACAAAGCTGCAGTTCTTCCCATTTTGTGTATTAAATTTTTTCACTTGAGATCCTTGGAAAATATGTTAAGAGGTTATGCCTGCATATGTATAATACTTTTTCCTCCACAGACTTTCCAAACTCAATAAAGTCATGGCAGCCGAATGCCCCCTGATCATTTTCCTCAAAGCCCACCATGATTTTAATGCTCCAGCTTAGGAACAAACTCTTTCCAGCAGCCTCCCTTTGCGAACGGGCTCAGAGCTGGGAGGGGAGGTTGAAACACAGAAGGCGCTCCTCCAGCTGGTGGGAACCCATCGGGGCAACAACAGAGCTCTGGGACCTGGGGATCAGTGGTGGGTGGAGGTCAGGTGGTAGGTGGGATCATCCGAATAGGGGGTTTTTGGGGAAAGCTGCCAGCTTGGGCCAGGAAAGGAAAGATAGGGATTCCAGATGTGTCCCAAACATGTCTGGTTTCAGTCAACATTGGAGGAATCCTAAGTGTAGTTTCTCAAAAAATCATAGAACCTAAGAGGGGTTGAGGAGTAGGCTAAAAAGAGAGAAAGGGAAGACCCCTCACATTAAGTATCACAAGTGTCCAAGGAACTGAAACACAACCCTATCCAACCCAACCCAACCCAACCCAACCCAGCACAGGCTTCTTTGGCAGGCAGCATTAGTAAGGGATTAGGACCTAACTTTAAGAGGCAAGTTGTTCTGATGAATGGGTATATTTGGCTAGTTTTGGCTGAGTGGTTTTCAGTGGTGACTTCAGCCTAGTTTCCAGGTACCGTGGCTTCTTGTTTACCAGTCAGGCAGGTACAGAGCCCTGTGGATTAGGGCGGGGTCGAGTGGGGAAGGAGCCTGGGGCCCAGGAGCTGCTGCCCAGAGAGAAAACTCTGCAAACTTCTCTGTTAGAAAGGCAAGGGAACAGTGGGTCTGCTCATTCCGTGCTCCTGCATTTTGTGAGTGTGTCTCCCTAGAAAGCCAGTCTTTTTGTGCAGGGCACACTTGCACTGTACATGAGCACTTAGGGATTTCATGGCACCACAGAGACTAGGCCTGATTTTTTCTATCACACATTGCAAGATAATGGCCCCTGGCCCATGATAAATAAGCAAAATGATCCCAATGATAATCAGATAGCCGCTATTTTAAAAGCTAAGAGAGTGATCCATGTAGTTTAGAATGGTCATTTCCCTCGTGAGACACACAGCTGTGACCTTAGAGACCCTGCAGTACCATTATGAGCTTCTCCCTCGCTTTGTTTCCAAGTTTACTTAAACTGTTGCTGGATTGCAAGTGGTCTTTGTATCTCCATCCCCTACCCATGGGCTCCATGCCTGGATCAAAGGAGCTCTTGAAGTTCTGAAGCCCCCAGCTCATCATGCCAAGGCAATAAGTTGGGAATCTGGGGAAGCTTTCTAACTGTCCCTTAAAATGCTTCCCAGCTATGAGGTTGTCAGTCTTTATTCCCCCAAGCCTGGCCTGAGGACTACCTGCATTAGAATCTCTTGAGTTCTTTGTTAAAAATGTAGCTTCGTGGGCCTGACTTATACCCATTGAATCAGACTCTCTGGGACTTGGGCTCAAGAATTGGTATTTTCAATAAGTGATACTTACTCATCTTTAGTTTTTAAAAAAAATACTTTGGTATTAACCCTAAAGTAAACATGTATGTAGCTATCACCTTGGTCAAGAAATAGAACTTGATTATCAACCATGCAGATACCTCCTCATGCCCCAACAGCTCCCCAAAGGTAACTAAGATCCAGATTTTATGATGATCTCTATTTTGCTCTTTCTTAGGATTTGTGATTTCATGTTTAGGGATACCTTTAAGCATGTATCCTTAAACACTGTAGTTTAATTTTGTCTGTTTTTTTGTTTGTTTGTTTTGAGTTCTATATGAATGGAGTCATACACACTGTAGCTTGGGCAATGGATTTTTTTCCCTGCCTCGCCATTATGTTTATGAAACTCATCTGTGTTATTGCCCGTAGTTGTAGTTGTGTTATATCACACAAGCTCTAAAACATAATTTATGTATCTAGCCTACTGTCGGTGGGCACTGGGTGGTTTCCGGTTTAGGACTGTTATGAATAATGCTGCTTTCAACATTCTTTTTTTTTTTTTTCAGATTTTATTTATTTATTTGACACAGAGATCACACATAGAGAGGCAGGCAGAGAAAGAGGGAGAAACAGGCTCCCCGCTGAGCAGAGAGCCCGATGCGGGCCTCGATCCCAGGACCACAACCCGAGCCGAAGGCCGAGGCTTAACCCGCTGAGCCACCCAGGCGCCCCTACTCTCAACATTCTTGCGTATGTTTTTATTGGTTATACAGTAAGTGTGGATTGCTGGGTATGCTTATCTGTAACATTAGTAGATAATGCAAACTGCTTTACAAAGTGGTTATTGCAAGAACCTTTATCTATATCTATATATATTTTTAAAGATTTTATTTATTTACTTGAGAGACAGTGAAAGTGAGAGGGAGAGGGAGAAGCAGACTTGCCCTGAGTGAAGAGCCCAATGAAAGTCTTGATCTCAGGACCCTGAGATCGTGACCTGAGCCAAAGGCAGACACTTAACCCACTGAGCCACCCAGGCACCCCAAGAAACTTTATATTTTTGCAGAGTGGAAGGTGGAAACAACCACAGTGAGCTTTATATGTAATTCATTGTTATTTCCTTCCCCCAGTTTATAGAGGTACTGGAGGGATTTGTTTTCAACCGGAGTTTTGTTGGTTTAATTCCCCCTTTGTTGCAACTTTCTGATCTGTCTAGAAATGAAAATGGATATACACAAGAACCTGCTATGTGCCAGGCATAGTGTTAGGTTCTAGGAACACAATGGTGAACAAAATAGGGAAGAGCTCAAGCTTTGAGAAGCTTTAAGTCTAGTGGGGAAGTGACATAAACCAGAGAAGATAGGAGAAAATACATAATTACAAACTTTGAGACAGTCTGCACGGAAAGAACCAGTGCCGGGAGAGTAGGAAAGGCTGGGGATGGGATGTACCATGTAGGCTTGTGGGTATGGGGAGGGAGTGGGAGAGAGCCTGGCTTGAAAGTGGCAGTTAGCTCAGAGCTGAGTAAATCTCATGAAGAGTCAGTGAAGGACATTCCAGCAGATAAGATGTTCTCTTGTGTGGGCTCTGAGAAAAACAGGAGGTTGGCCTGTAAGGAATTGGAAGGGAGACATAATGGAGCGTGGTGGAGGGTATGTGAGATGAGCCCGGCAAGGTGGGCAGGCCCCTGGCATGGCGTGTCAATGTGGCTCAGCCTGCTGCCCCGTTGAAACGTTGGCTCTGGCTACTACACAGAGAATAGCTTGTCAGAGGCCAGGCATGGAAGCAGGCAGGCAGGCCAGTCAGGAGGCTACTGCAGAGACTGGGCCAGAGATGATGTCCAGCTGGACTCAGATGTTGCCAGGAGGCTTGGAAAGATGTGGATGAATTTAAGAAACATGTTGGAGTTGGAATGGAGAAGTCTGGTAATGGATCATCTCTGAGAAGAGAGGGACAAGGGTAAAGAATATAATTCCCAGGTTCCTGGCCTTAGTACCTGCACGAGAGGAATTGTCCTTGATTAAGAATGGGGACATCTTTTTCATGGACATCAGATTCCTGTTATAGTGCTCGAGACCTACTCTATCCCCATCCTCCTGACATTTTTCTATACTCAGTCTCAAAATAAAAGAGATCTAGTTTTGGTTAACCAACTTTCTTTCACCTTCTTCCATCATTATTTCTTATTGACTGAGTAATTATTGTATGCTCGTTGTGTCCAGAGTTTCTCAGTCATGGTTTTCATGTGTGAATTAGTCAATGGGTTTTGTGTATAAGTCAACCTTCAGATTTAAAATAAGGGTAGGCTTCCCTGACAGGGAAACCAGATCTAGACCTGGTTCTTGGAACAAAAGCAATTGCTTAAAAATTACCTTTTTTTTTTTTTTTTTTAAGGGGACTAGTTAAGAAACATGGAAAACTTATGTTAAAACCTAATTAAAAAAAATAAAAAAAAGGTCTGAACGGAGAGATGTAAAAGAAATGACAGAAAAAAAACCAAACAACTCAAACTCTTCACTAATGAATTGGACTACACAACATTTTCCATTCAAATTTTTTTCTTAAAAGAATTTTAGCTATTTTGAGGCCATTTGAAGTGGGCCTCCTGTATTAAAACATAAGATATATTTAATTTCTTTAAGATGAGCTCCTTTGAACATAGAGATATCAGAAGTGTTTTTAGGGTAGAGTTTGTGAGGAAATTCTGAACTTTTCAGACTGGCCTATCTAGTGTATTTAAAAAATTTGGTTCAGGTTCCTTAGCTGGACCATCAGAGTCGTCCTTGGGACCCTGGAGTCTTAGCTGGTCATTTGGAAGCACTGGAGAAGAGAGAAAAATATGAACGGATTGTGTAGCCATCTACCTGCGGCTCATTGCATGTAACCATGAAGAGGTCAGATTTACTTAATGGCGAACAACAGAACCCACTCAGCTAGTTTCAGGAGAGTTAGGGCAGAATTTCCAGGAAGACCAGGGAGCTAAGCTTGGGTACTATATAGGAACAAGCAACCAGAAGAAGCACCAATCCCACAAGGAGACTTTTTAGCAGAAACCTCACAGCCCCCACTGCCAGCTAACCAGACCACGTTGCTGGGACCACAGAGAAGCCCTTGGCCTCTAGGAGAACAGACACCTCCATATCTCCGTGCTTGCTGCAGATCCCATGTCCCTCACTCCGTGCCGCTTCCATCGCTCTTTGCTGCTTTCCAAGCCTCTCATGGATGCATCTGTATGGTATAATCTAGAACGCTTGCTTACGCCCAGAAGAATGCAGACAATAATCCGTTCCAACTGGAGAGCAAGTGCTTCTTAAGGGAGTCTGGGAAGGACGGATCTCCCTCTTTTGGCCTCTCCAGATCAAGAGTGTATACCAGACAGTGTTGGAGGTGATGTTTGAAATAATATGCAGTATCTGCCACAGACGACGAACAAAATCACCAAAAGAAACGATCTTCTCAAATCGCTGGTCTCCTTCTCCCAGCACCAATTCCACTCAGAAGATAACATTTACCTGGGTCTTGCCTCCATTTCCCAAACATGTCCTTGCAGGCGTTCCCTCTGTCAGCATGAGCTCTGTGCCACTCTGACAGAGCACGTGGGGACACGTCCATGTGTAACCAGGAGACTCAGACAACCTGACCCCTACTTTCCGTGAAAGGCCCCTGGACACCAAACAGTCGAGCAGGTTTTGTTTTTTTTTTTCGTCCATGGCCTTTCTCCTCCCTGACTTCTGTTAGGTATTTCAATTTAGGCCAGATCATGGACCAGAGGGTATTTCTCATTTTTGGAGTGTAGTTCTAGAGTTTACTCTAAGATAATATAAAATGTTAGGTGTAATGGATATATTTCCGGTGATGCTACTATAATTTTGAAAGTCAAGCTTTCCCCATTCACTGCAACTTCCCCAATTATGTTTCAAATAATTAAATTTTAAAGAAAAAGGGATAACCTAAAATGTGGATAGTGGCCACAATGCTCACTGTCTTGTTTCGTGGTATCATGGTGGAGACAAAGGGGTTTTAAAAACTTCTTGGGACTTTCTGTTTTCCAGTTCGGCAGGTAAGGAGCTTGGGACCACCACTCTGTCCTCACAGCAGGTAAGAACGTGAACACATGGAAAAAAATCAACAACTCTTCTTTTTCTTTTTTCCCCCAAAGATTTTATTTGTCAGAAAGAGAGCACAATGGGATGCCTGGGTGCCTCGGTCAGTTAAGTGTCTGTCTTGATTTCAGGGTCCTGGGATTGAGTCCTGCATCAGGCTCCTTGCTAAAGGGGAGCCTGCTTCTCCCTCTGTCTGTTGCTCTCCCTGATTGTGCACTCTCTCTCTCTCTGACAAACAAACAAATAAAAAAGAAGGTGACATTAAAAAAAAAAGAAAGAAAGAAAGAAGAAAGAGAGCACTAGCAAGGGGAACTACAGGAAGAGAAGTGAGGACACAGGGTGAACCACTGCCCCAGGTGAACAGAAGAGGTCACGGCTCATAGGCACAGAGCCTAGCAGAAGCTGTGTAAGAACCAGTGCCACATGGGAGAACAGCAAACATGACTGATACATGGTGGGAAGCTCAGTGTAGACAAGTCTGAGTTCAAAACTCCCCAGGGAGACCCTTCACACGTTTGTGAGATCTACCCATGTGAGCTTGACTATGTCCTCACAGTAAACATGAAATATCCGGGGTGGGGGTGGCGGGGAATTCCCTTATCTAGCAGGGGAGGAGAGAAGGAACCATTTTGAAATGCGCCAGGGCCCTTAGCTCTTCTAAACAAGGCCTGCTGTCAGGACAGACTACTTTACCAGAGCCTAACCTGGGAAAGGAAATACCCAACTCCAGCCCACTTGAGCCACCCTGTCTTACTTAAGAAGAAAAAAAAATGAGCAACACGTGAAGTTCAGAGTCCAGGGGCATCTCCATGTACAGTCCAGTCCTCACCCCATATCTCACTACCGACTTACTAAAGGCCTATTTATAGCAGTCCCTTGTACCCAGTACCTCACATCCGGCTATCAGGAATAAATTATAAGGCATACGAAAAGGTTAAAAAAAAAAACAAATTGAAGAAATGGCGCAAGCATCAGTACCAGACGTGGCAGGGATATTGGAATTCTCCAGCTGGGAACTTAAAACAATTATTCTGAGGGCTCTAATGAATGAAGTAGACAGCATGTAAGAACAGAGGAAGCAGAGAGATGGAAATCCTTAGAAACAATAACAACAACAAAAACAAGTCAGAGATCAAAAACACTGTGACAGAAATAAAAAATTCTTGGATCCAAGATGGTGGTTGCAGTCCCAGACCCTTGTGTTGAAGACCCCAGTGCTGCCGCTGTGGGTGTGGTGATTTAGAGCAGTGCTAGCATCCCCCCCCCCCCACCGTCTGATAGGAAGAGAACAGCACTATGTGGACAAGGATTGATTTCAACTGGAGTCCAAGCAAGAAAGATCCTGATGGCTAAAAATGTAAATACTCCCATGACTTCCTCAAGGATGAGTTTGATGTCTGGTTTGACAATATCATCATATACCCCAATACTGCCCCAGAAATTGCATTCTCTGAAGCAGATGGGACAATAGTAAATGTCTAATTGATGACTTCAAGCTTTTGAACCAGGAATCTGATCATGTTTATTGGCTCATCTCATGGCTCTGGGCCTGGGCCCTTGGTTAGCAGTCGAAATCCTGGATCTGATTTAGAAGCATGAAGAAGGGGGTGCCTGCATGGCCCAGACGATTAAGAGGCTGCCTTCGGCTCAGGTCATGACCCCAGGGTCCTGGGATCAAGTCCCATACTGGGATCCCTGCTCAGCGGGGAGTCTGCTCCTCCCTCTCCCTCTGCTGCTCCCACTGCTTGTGCTCTTTTGCTCTCTCTGTCAAATAAATAAATAAAATCTTAAAAAAAAAAAAAGCAGAATGAAGAAGGGTAAGACCAGTGAAGATCCAAGCTTGAGACAGAAAAGAGAGTCCTTTGGTAGCTTTGATACTTACTTCCTAGGTCTTATTCGTGGTTCAGCTTCTAATAAGACCTGAGCTCTAACACGCCCCCTCCCACCCTAACCCAGTTTCCCTGAAGAGTTACAGCAGGCACTGATGCAAAAACCAGATTTGTTGCTGGGTTTCACATCGGGGTGCCCATGGAGGAAGCAGATAGGACTGGGCCCATCAAAAACAATAAAGTGACTTATAGCCTCTCCTTGCTTAGGGGAGTGGAGAATTCTGGAGATGGGTGGTAGTTGAAAGTTAATAGAGAACCTTTTTGGCTTTGGGAAATAAACTGCTGATAAAAGCAGTTCTTGTTTTGTTTTGTTTTTTTTTTTTTTTTAAGATTTTATTTATTTATTTGGCAGAGAAAGAGGCAGGTGAAATGGCAGTTAGAGAGAGAGGGAGAAGCAGACTCCCACCGAGCAGGTAGCCCTATGTGGGGCTTGATCCCAGACCCCAAGATCATGACCTGAGCTAAAGGCAGATGCTCAACAGACTGAGCCACTCAGGTGCCACAAAAAGCTGCTTACCAGTTTAAAAAAAAAAAAAAAAAAAGGTATTGGAGGAGGAAGAGGAAGAAGAGAATCTTTAGCAAATTATTAATAAAATTGTGGCTCTCTGGTATGTATTTGGTGTGTTCTCTCCCTAATAAAAGTCATAGAAATAAGCCAGGGAGAACTTAGGAAAGCCAACATATCATATATTTTTGTTGAAGAAAGTCATTTATTTATTCACTACCTTTTAGAATGTGTTTAATTTTAAAGTCTGCATTTTTTTTCTTTTTCTTTTTCTTTTTTTAAAAAATATTTTATTTATTTTATTTGACAGAGAGAGAGATCACAAGTAGGCAGAGAGGCAGGCAGAGACAGAGGGGCAAGCAGGCTCCCTGCTGAGCAGACGGCCCGATGTGGGGCTCGATCCCAGGACACTGAGATCATGACCCAAGCCGAAGGCAGCGGCTTAATCCACTGAGCCACCCAGGCGCCCCTTAAAGTCTGCATTTTTAAGAAGGGCTTTCATATTGGTGCAAAGGAGGAAAACGTCAACTCTTCTAAAAACCTATTCCAGCAGAAACTCTGCATTTCCACACCATTTTTAGAAAAGCAGATGTGCTTAATCTGCCACAAATGATTCTTCATAAGCCATTCCTGGCTCCTCTGGTCTGATTTTTCGTTTTAGAATCCAGCAGAAAATGGAATCAAAGTTCACAAGGTGGTTCTTTGGACCCCAGGTCCAAGGTGCTCTTAGGCTGGCTCAGGTAGATGAGGGGTGTTGAGCCCCCCATGTCAGCAAAGGAGCCAGGCTCTCTAGAGGTAACATAGGGGATCTGGGGTATACCTGGGGCTCCTTCCCTCATGTAGCATTGCTCCTGAGAGTGCCGGCATCTTCTCAGGAATGTCCTACCTTCTCCTGGGCTTGGCCTCTCTCTCTCTCAACCTCTCCTACTTCTACTGGTGTCTCCTTGCTCCTCTTTTCTTTCTTTATTTTTTTTTTTTTTAAATTTTTTATTTTTATAAACATATATTTTTATCCCCAGGGGTACAGGTCTGTGAATCACCAGGTTTACACACTTCCCAGCCCTCACCAAATCACATACCCTCCCCAATGTCCATAATCCCACCCCCTTCTCCCAAACCCCCTCCCCCCGGCTGGCCCTTCTCCATTCTACTCATGTTGTTTTCTTCCTCAATACGTGGCTTCTTTATAACTTCAGTGTGCTCATGGCCTCTGGTGGCTTCTCCTGTATTTCATGTGTTTCCTCTTTCTGCATTCAGCTTGGGTCCTCTCTTTTCTCAAGTAAAGTTTGCGAGAGTGAGGGTGCCCATTGGCCTAGCTCATTCTCACCTCCGTCTGATCTTGTGGGTGGCTTGGGAGCGGGCCCATGATTGAACACATGGTTCCTAGGTCTTTGGAGAGAGTGGGGCCCGTGTGAGCCTTGGACTCTGGGATTCCTGAACTCACTATTGCTTTTAAGCTGAATCCATAACATTCCCCTGGATCCATCTTTGTGATAGAAAGAAAAACCAGAGAGCAAGCACTATTTTCCCAACCTAGTTGAAAAGGAAGCAAATGGTAAGGTAGAAATATTGATTGCCTTATTCTTGATTCCTGGAGAATTTGGGATAAAATCAGTCTCTTTATTTTACTGGGCTTCAGTCTAGTTCCAAGAATTCACTCTCTTCCATGTTCATCAGGTCAAACTCAAAGTGTAAGTCTGTTGACTTTCTCCTGGGAGCCACAAGTCCTCTGCTGGAAGGGGCTGGAACACTTCCCCCTCCACGTGTCACCTTGGCACTTTCCTATTGTGTTGACCCAGCTGAGGACACTGCATTGGAAACTCCCTGAGATTGGGCTGGGGGAATCTTGACCTACGAGTGTCTGCAAAGGGAGAGTATGGCGGGTACCTCATATCATTTAGGTTTTAGGTATCTTCATCTGTCTGTGGCTCACTCCTGAGACACGCAGTCACTTGATGATGTTTCTTCTTCTTTGTGAGCATTTGCTTTCCCCAGTGTCTCCTAACCTTGTCCTGTCCTTTTGTTTCTGTCAAAGTCCCCTCTGCCAACCTGTAGTTGTTTCATTGAGGGAGCAATGAGCCTGCTACGTTCAGCCCAGCAGGGAGAACCTGTTATGGGGTATATGACGGGACAGGGAGGAACTTTTGTGAGGCATGCATGAGCTTTCATCTCTGCTTACCTCCTGAGCTTCTCCCCTACATTCCCATCTCCTGCTCCCCCTGAACTACTTGTGTTACTGGCTACCTGCCGTGTCACTTGCTCCTGAGTTCCGTCTGGGACAGGTTCTCATTCTATTTGCCTTTTTCACTCTTTGCTGTTGCTTCTTCCAAGCAGCCTGTCCTGATTCCTCTCTTTCCGGAACAGGCCTGAATTCTCTGCCAGCAACAGCCATGTGCTCCTGAGGCATCCAGTACATTTCCTCTTTGCTGTCATTGACGCTCATTCCCTGGAGCGAGGACTCCTGGAGTGCTGTATCCCCAGTGTTTGGTGCGTGGAAAATGCTTAGTAACCCTTGAGAATGGTGGAGGGTTTGAGTGGAATCTTCTCGTTCACTCTGGATTTGGGGTGATATTATGCATTCCGGTAGGAAACACTTGTGGTGCTTCTTTAGTAACAATAGCCAGAATTTCTAGAACGACATGTTATATCCTCAGTGCCCCATTAAGTGCTAGCATGTATCACAGGTTCTTATCTCTGTCACTCTTTTCAACCAGTGAGGTAAACACTATTTTTAACTCCATTCTACAGACTGGGAGATCTGGGCTTGGAGGGGGAAAGGAAAGGCCCAGACCACCCAGCAGGTGGAACCTGACCCCAACCCTCTCTGCACGCTCTGACTTCTGCTGCCATCAGGCCCTGGGGCTCCTCCAATCAGCTTAGGGGTTAGGGACCTACAAGAGACTTGAGATGAAGCTCTTGGTGTCTTGGAAGTCCCTTTGCTTTCCATACCTTGAAAGTGTCTTCAGCTTACACAAACAAGTAAGCAAACAAACAAACAAAAACAGCAGGGTATCCTGCCAACTGAGGTGTGGTATTTTTTTAAAAAGTTGTAATTCTTATTAATTTCTTATTCCCCTCCTCTGTTTTTGGTTGCCTTTTGTTGCCTCTTTATGCAAATAATACCAGAGTGCATTTTTCTTTCTCAGGGATTCAGATGAATTAGGAATACATGGAGAAAACTGGGAAAAGCCTTTCACCACTGACTTCTCCTCACTGGGATTCCATTTCCTTTTTCGGAGATAACCATTGTTAACAGTGTGGAGTGGGTCCCTCAAATCCCTTTCCTGTGCATTCGCACACATAGGTGTGGCCATGGGGTAAAGCTCTCTTTCCATAGAAGGGGCATGATGCTCTGCACGTGGTTTTGTCACTTGAATTTTTTTTTCCTGCTGGACGTTGTATGTTGGAGATCAATCTCACTGTATTTAAGAGCTCATAGTACTTACATCTTTTGACTCTTCCCTTAATGATGGAAATGTGGGGGGTTCCCAGAAAGATGGCAAATCACAGCTTGCTTCTTCTCTGCAAAAGTGTTTATTTATTTTGCTTTAAAAATGCTCAAGAAGAATGCTCGTTTCTTATTGGGCTTTACTGCTCCTTTCACACACTCATACAATTAGTGCCACTCACACTTTCTAGAATGTGGAATGTAGTCCACTTTGTTTTGGTAAAATTAGTGACTGACAATGTCTTCCCCCAGCCTTTCCCCTCCCGGCTGAGAGAGGCCCAGTCTATTGTGCTCCTGGAAGTCACACAGGATGTTGTTACACTTGGCTACCCAGTGGCACAAAGGTCTCCTAAATTAGGCCCAGCACTAGCTGAGTCCGTGTTTGCTTTTCAGATACCGACCATTGACTGGCACAGGGTTGCTACCTGCACAATCAGGGCTTCCAGGTGTGTGTGTGTAGATGTGTGGTGTGTATGTGTGGTGCGTGTAGTGTGTGTGTATGTGTGGGGTCTGTGGTATATGTGTACATGTGGTATGTGGGTAGGTGTACACGTGGTATGTATGGTATGTATATGGTCTGTGTAGTGTGTGTGGTATGTATGTGTGGTGTGTGAAGTGAGTAGTATATATGTGTGTGGTGTGTATGTACATGTGCTGTGTATAGTGTGTATATGTGTGTGTGGTATGTGTGTGATGTGTATGTGTGGTGTCTGTGTGTCTGGTATGTGTGTGTGGTGTGTATGTGCATAGCAAGTGTGTGCTGTGTGTGTGTGTGTGGTGTGAATGTGTAACATGTGTAGTGTATGTGTATGGTGTGTATGTGTGGTATGTATGTATGGTGCATGTGTGGTGTATGTAGCACGTGTATGTGTAGTGTGTGTATGTAGAGCGGTGTGTGGGGTGTGTATGTGTAATGCATGTGTGTGGTGTGTATGTGTGGTGTGTGCCGTGTGTAGTATATATGTGTGTGGTGTGTATAGTGTGTGTGCATGTGTGTGGTGTGTATGTGTAGTGTGTGTGGTATGTGTATGTGCGGTGTATGTGCTGTGTGTGGTGTGTGTATATGTGTGTGTGTGGTGTTTCTGTGTGGTGTGTGTGCGTGGACGTGGACAGCAGCCCCTCCTCCGCAGGGGCACACTCCTGTGAGGGTCTGGCTCCAGGGGAAGGAGGTTACACAGGAGTCAAGCAATAGAGGGACATTGCTCCAGACCCACTCCATTTCGTCACTCTTTGAACAATTATTTCCAAGTCAAGAAGTTAATGAATAAGTATTTCCCATTCTGTATAGCATGTTCTGTAAGGAAACTTGCACTGTGTAACGAATCTGCAGGATCTCCTTGTGAGAAAAGCTTGAGAAAAATATCTTGCTAAGAGGTACCACTATGGAGAAAACACTAGGTAACACATAGCTTGCAAATGAATTTTGGGGTTTAATTTCATGCAAATCCCTGACTTGGACATTTGGTTTCAAAGGCCTGTTGGCTGCACTGTTTTCTGTGATCAGAGAGACACACACCGTTGATGTAACAGCCCGATGTTGATCTTTTTTCTTAATTTGGTTCAGAGTTACAATTTTCTCTTCCATTAGCACCTAGAATTTTCCATTAGAAAATTTCCTTTCCACTGGTGTCCGGAGATGTCCAGACGCTTGTTCCATTAATATTTAGTGTCTGGAAACCACAGCTGAGTCCATGTGCTGCCTCAAGGCCGTTATTTAAAGCTGGCTCACCGCCTTGGGCTCTTAGGATTCTACCTCTGAGATTAGATCCACTATGACACCAGAGCGATCGACCTTTTCATTGAAAAGCTATTGAGAATTGGACTTGGGAATTATAGTCACACAATTTTTAAACTTTCCTCTCTCCCTCCTAACTTCAGGATACTGTTTCTTTTCCCCAAGTGTCCAAGTATTTCAAATTTTATGTATTGCTGCTTTTTCATTTCTTTAAACAATTTTTTTCATATTACATAAGGAATTCACCTCATTGTTTTTTAAAAATTGTAGAAACACATAATATAGAAAGTGAAAACCCCCCTCTCTCTCAGAGATGAGTTTGTTGTTCTTGGGTCTCATGTACTTTGGTTTCACTTTTCTCAGACAATGAAATTTGAAAATAACCCCTAAAAAATACAGAGGTGAATTCACGTATTGATTTAAATATTCATGACCCATACTGCAAGTTTCTAGGGCGTGACTAGTTTCTGAGACAATTATCAAGAGGAAAAAAATAGTATACTGAGGTTAATTTCAGGGACCTTTCAGTAAGTACATAAGGTTTCTTTTATCCTTTGATTGAGGAAATCTGAATTCTTTATTCTATTTCCCTTTGGGGCTGGTAACTGAATGACAATGGACAGCAGAAATCAGATGGAGGTGGAAGGAGCAGTATCAGCTTTTAGTCCTCAAAACACAGGGCTCCTGGGAATCGCTTTAAAGGCAGCTTCTTGGGGGCGGCTCCGTAGGACAGGACCCTGGCCGCAGAGTTCCGCCTCTTGTGTGGAGGGTCTCTGCTGGACCCTAGGGCCTCAGGTAGACACGCAGAGCTGACCGGGCCTTGGCTCTGCCTCCGGAGCTGACTCCCCACCTGCAAGCAGACGGGCCTATCTACCGACTCCCTGCTCCTGTCACCCAGCTTGCAAGCCAGAGCTTCTGGGCCAGGGCCTCCAGGGGCCTCTGGGGGATGAGAAGGCTTCTCTCCTGGAGGGTCCCAGGAGCAGGGCGGGACAAGGCCCCTAGAGGTATGGTCTGGTTTATCAGCAGAGTCAAAAACAAGCAACTTCACCACTGAGGACCTGATAGCAATCTCTGATTCCTCCAGCTTGGCTGTGGGGCTGAGCGGGTAGCTCTTTCCTCCCAGAGCGCCTGCATTTTTTGAGGATGGAGTGAATGTTTGTGTTTTCATGAGGCCATGCGAAAGGAATGTGAATATTAGAAAAGAGCCCTATTTGTTAAAATGATAATTGCTTGAATGCTCTGGAGCCGTCCATATTCGCTCTTCTATGGTCTCATGAAAGCCCAAGGAATAGGGCAATGTCTGACCCTGTTGACTTGGACTTGCCAAGGCCCTTCCAGATGATAGAAATCTGCTGTCATTTCAGTTATAATTTTCACTAATGACTTGGATTTCCCTTTGGCCACCAAATATTTCAAAGTAACTGGTTTTTTTTTTTTTTTCACAGCATCCAAGAGCTGGCTAGCCCCATGGCAGTTGCTCAGGCTAACAACGCGGGGTGAGCGTGTGAATAAAATAATAAACGAGTGTATAAACATGCATAATTTATTTGAATCAATATTCATGCCTGATTACACCGTGGGCCGTTTCAGATGTTTGAAAGTCAGGCCTGGCCGGCCCGGCAGACACCCCCTGCAGTAATTCCCTCAGGAAGTGAGCTCACCTCCCCTCCTGGAAGAGCATTTATAAAATGCTTGTGTTCCTCCTGGTGCCAACTCTGCAGGGTTGGGGTCAACTACGAGTTTCAATTACTCCTTCAAACTACTGAGCGAGTCCTTGGGAACAAGCTTGCCTTCTTGGGCCTTTAAATTGGCTTCCTATCTTGCAGATAAAGTGTGGTGCCGGGGCCTTCCCACCAGGGAAAGGGGAAGAACAGCAGACTGAGTGGGCTTGGCCTCTTGTCGTGCTCTCTCTGGACCAAGCGAGGAGGGATCGGTGCTCTGGTTTAGGGGGATGCTCAGTGGATTCACACATCTGCTTGTTTTGGCTTTAGTCATCTGAAGGTGTCAGGCTCCATTAACAGAGATTTCCATGTTGAACAGCATCATGGGCCTGTGGTCAAGTGTCAAGTCAGGACAGATCAAATCAGACAGACCTGGTGTGAATCTTGCCTCTACGTCTTACCAGCTGTGTGGTTGGGGGCTACTTACTTCACCTCTCTGTGCCTTTGACTTCCTGCCTGTAAGGTGAGGATGATGGGAGGGCCTTCCCCAGCATATTGAAAGAGTTGAGAAGAAGGCTGGACTTGTAAAAGGATGAGTGGGGAAACTACCAGAATCAGTGAAATCCTGGCTCTGTGAGGCTCTGTGTGCGGACACACTATGTGAAGTGCCCTGAGAGGAGGAGGCGAGCCCCTCGTATTTATCTGCACCTGGTTCAGAAGTTTAACACCAGCTAGTGTGTTCTTTACGCCCTGGTCATTTCCTGGCCAAATATTTTTTACATTCCTTCTATGGCACATCAGGGGTAGTAGACAAGCTCTCGTTTTTCATCAGGTCCTAGATTGGCCCCGGGCGAGGCACCCAGACACCCGGAGGCTTACATTCTATCCCCTTCCTGGGTCATCCCAGCAACCCATGTCTTCCCCCTCTTGCAATAATACAGCAAAAACACCTCTGGTAGGCCTAGAGGTCCTAGAGACCATAAAAAGAGACCATAAAAAATGGGACCATTCTGTGTGTGTGCGTGTGTGCGTGTGTGCGTGCCTGCGTGTGTGTGTGTGTGTGTTGGGTGAGTTTTTGAGCTGCAACTTGAGGAAGATTAAAGGGGCTGTTTCTTTGTTCTCTTACTTCCCCCTTCTCTTTCTTTTCAGTGTGGGTGGCGAGGTAAGACTCTCAGGAGGCCTGACTGGGGCTCTGAGGAGCAGAGCAGAGAGCGGACAATGTAGGCAGGCTCTTCCCTCACTTTGTCCCTGCCCGGAACCGGTTCTGAGGGGGGGACCTCCATCAAGATGCTGGAGGGAGTGCCCCGCCTGAGAGAGGTTCCATAACCTGGAGACATGGCCACCGGCGCAGATCCTGTCAGATCAGAGGTGCGGTGGCAGTTACGTGGAGAAGGGAAGCAGCAAAGTGGTAGTGGAGGGTGGCAGAAGCAGACACAGGCCTGGAGGGAGGACAAGAACGAGAAGCCAGGAGGTAGAGAAGTCATGAGGTGCAGATATGGGGCGGGGGAAATAGAGAGTAGAAAGTAGAAGCAGGGACTCTGGAGCCAAGTATGGTGACAAGTGGCTTTGAGAGTCCCTCTGGACCATTAGATCCACTGTGAATGGGGATGGGCAGGAACAGGATTTCATTTCTCACTGAGGTTTGATTAGATGGATGTGTTTTTGTAAACTCCCCCTGTTTAAATCACAGCTTCTCCAGCTGCCATCTGTGCATCTCTGGAGGTCCACAGACCCGGTCTCTGCGGTCTGCAAGGCTTCTGAGAATAAGCCTGGCTTAGAGGCAAATTGAAATAATTAATATATTCACATTCAGGATCATTTCAACTTACACGAATACTGTAGCCACTGGCTGCGTGTGCCTACTGAGCACTTGAAATACAGCTAATAGAAACTGAGCTGTGCTCTAAATGTAAAACAGATTTCGGAGTCTTAGTAAGAAAAAAATATATAAAATATCCCATTGGTAAGTTTTTGTACTTATTATCTCCTTGAAATGATAACCTTTTGGTTATATTGAATTAAGTAAAATATATTATGAAAATTAATTCTGTCCATCTCTTTTCGTTTTCTTAATGTGGCTACTAGAAAATTAAAAAAATTATATGCAGTATGTGGCTTGTATTATATTTCTATTGGATTATGCATTCTCAAAGGGATGATATCGTTCCTTATGGGGCAGGAACTGATTCTTATGGAGTATGGTGAAAAAAATTATAATCTCTTAAAATCTTTTTTTCTATATGTAAAGCACAGATACACATACAGCATATAAACAGATACACCATATGTCTGTGGTATTAAAATTTCATGAAGGGTGATTTGGGAAAAAATGTCTAAAGAAGCTCCTTGAATGGATAATAATGAAAAAATTGAGAAGCAGCGATCTTAGATGAACATCTTATAACCCAAGAACTGCTATGTATGCATAAGCTTGTGTCTGCATTTATGTCTGCGATCATATCAGTGCCAAAAAGATATTTTAGTTATCTTGAGTTAATAGGTGAAGAATTGAGGTAGTGTTCCGCAATGATGAACTTGTCCTCAGTGAGGGCAAAATGATACCAAGGTGTACCTTTCAAGGAAAGTTTCAAGTCAATATCTTAAGGGAAGAATGGGGGCGGGGAGTGAGCTGTCCCTTGGCTCCTTGGGGGCCATATTTCCAAGATCACCAGCAGGTTCATGTCTAGGAGACAACAGAATCCATCTGTCATATCGCATTGACTAGTGGATGCTACCTTGACTTCCATTATTTTTACAGATATTTTAAACACGTAGTTTGTTAATCTGTGTCGGATTTCTACAGCACCAGGAGCTCCCAATTCAGCAGACGACGAGAGGTGTGATTTGCACCACTAAAACCCAACAAGTATAATTAAATAAAGGAGGAATCAGACAGAAGATAAAAATGTCAGCTCTGTAACTGACACAAATTAGCTGGAAGGTCATGGCGTAGATGTGTTACATGTCACCCCAGAATGAAACTTGGCCACCTGGCCTTAGACCGAGCTGGACAACATCACAGATGCATGGCAGACTGTGGAGCAGCAACTGAACCCTGGGTGACACTGCCAGCCTCAGACAGGGAGGGGGCAGGCGGGCAGCACCGAGGATGCCCAGTTCCTCTCAACCAATCAAACCTTCCCCCACTCCCACCTCCACCCTACCCTAGTTAGGGACTCCAAATGTTAAGCTAATAGATGTTCCTCCTCATGGAATCATGGGGAGAAGGGAATAAATATTTTCCTCTACCAGTTCCTGGTTTTATGCTGGTACTTATTCAGGTAATGTAAAAAGAGGGATTTAGGTTGACATTGAGGTTTGTAAGACCTTTAAAAAAAATTCTTTTTCCCCCGAAACATTTATTCAGAGCCACTGACCTGTCTGTCACATGGAAATCTGAGTATACTTCCGACAGCGTGAACATGCGTTGACTTACTTCTCTGTGGAACAAGTCCCACCTGCCTTGCTCTGCATCCTGGCTGGCGGGGTCTGCTTCTCCTCTCTACCTCTATGATTGTCTACAGCCTCACCCCTTGAAGCCTTTAACTCTATAGCAGAGAGGAAGGCATATGGACAAGCACACATGTGTTTGGAATTGACAGCTTGTTGTTCAAATCTGGGGGTTGCCATTTCCAAGTAGTGTGACTCTGGGCCAATTACTTAACCACTTCCTGCCTCACTGTTCTCACCTGGAAAGTGGGTTGATGTCTCTCTGCCAGAGCTATTAACAGGAGATACACACTTAAGCTCATTCAGTGTTCAAAACCCTTCCCTTTCCGTCTTTGGTTTAGTTTTCAGGCCTTTTCTAGTGTGGCATCGCTTCAATTTTCAACTCTTTGAATGCCCATTTGCTTTACATAGTAATCAAACAGAGCAGCAGTAGAAGGAAAGGTCAGTGAGATCAACCAGGCATGAGGCTTATGCAATTTCAAAGTATAATTTTCAAAAAGTTAAAGGACTCTCGAACATATATTGAGTGATTGTGTAATCAAAGACTTATTTAGCGTATTAATGAGAGAACCAAAGAGATAGTAAAACAGCTCTGAGGGTGGATAGGAAAGACTGGGGGAAAAAAATGCTAAAATCACATGGCCAAGTTAGCCATGAAGCTGGTTATTGTCCCACGGCACCATCAAACTGCAGCCTGTGGCAGTATCTTCTCTCCTGGGTCACTGCCTTCTTAGTGGACAAACATAATTTTCCACTCTACGATTTAATATCTCATGTTACAGAGTCTAGGCTGTAACCAGTAGTAAATATTGAGGCAAACAAAGATGACCAACTCTAGAAGTCAGGTGACTCATTGGACTACTTAGACAACACTCTGTTATGACACGGAAAGGATAGGGACTTTGCTCTAATTTACATTGTGGATAATTTTTTAAGAAGCGTAAGTAAGATCTGATAGCAAATATCGATGACGGAGAGGCTACCTATTCTGGATAAGGGTTGGCATGAAACTTTCAGTTATAAGTTTCAGTTATGCCTAAAGAAAACTCTTCCTTAAAAATGGAAAAACCACCCAGCTGCCATTTGAACTAAATTTCTCTATTGGGCCCAGCGATTTTAGCAGTTTTTTTTTTCTCGTTCCAATGATTTCCCACCATCCCAAGCAGTGAGTATCTTTGGATACTATCAGAAGATGCAGTCACACCCCACACTTGACAATGATGCTTTAGGACAATTTCTAACCACTAGAACCTCCTGGGTGTAGGATCTTGTCTTGAACCATATTTGAACCTTTTGGTATGAGAACCCTGCTGTTGGCTGGCAAACCATAGCTTCCTGGGTTTTAGGGGGAAAAAAAAAAAAAAGCTCAAGAGAGGCGCCTTAGACTTCAAATGGCTATTACAAAACATTTTGATGAGTTAAGTGTAAATGAATCAGAAGCATATGGATTTAATTAGCCTCTAAACACAGCCATTTCAAAATGTGGGGAAGGAAAAAAAAAGCATGCTTGTGTCAAAACACATCTTGGGGTTTTCCTGCTAAGTTCAAAATGATGGAAAAACAGATGGAACCATCTGCCCGGCCTTCAGGTTGTACTCTCCACTCGGACTGTCTTATTGGGAGCTCAGAGCAATGGGAAATTTCTACCACAGAAATGGACAGCGTTTCGGCGTCGTGTTTGCCGGCCCGTTTGTGGCCTACAGTTAATTAATCCAGGCCTACGCATGGCTGCAGAGCATGCAACTTCCATGTTTTTGAAGAGGGTCCAGGGCGCAATCCACATGGGACCATGTGTGTGGTCTTCTTTTACAGCTGAAAACCCCCATATTATTCTCCTCATGCCCCTATAAGTTTTTCCATGTTCCTCCTGAAGCCGGCCGCGGAGGCGTCCAAGTGCTGGATACAGGCTACTCCTGTTGCCTGTTCTTGGTGAAGCCAAGAGGCGTCAGGCAGAGAGGCAAGGAACAGACATGCGTTTTCACTTAAACGTGGAGCTGTTCTTGCTCCCCAATGAGAAAGGTGCTAAAAGTTCAGGGGTCAAAAGCTGCCCTCACATAGAGTGAAAGGAGGGGTCTGCTCCTCTGAAGGAGGACCTACCTCAGGAGGAAGTCAACAGAATGGAAACATAGGGGCAATTTTTCCCATAATTTTTCCAGAAATCATGTATCGGGTCTCTGCTTTTTTCTGCATTGAGGTTATCCATATTTACTGCGGAACGGACCCATCGGGACACCGCCACACATTTGTTGAACAAGAGCTCACAGTGACCTTGTGAATAAGGCACAGTCATGCCCATTTTTTTTTCTAAGATTTTTATTTATTTATTTGACAGACAGAGATCACAAGTAGGCAGAGAGGCAGGCAGAGAGAGGAAGGGAAGCAGGCTCCCCACTGAGCAGAGAGCCCGATGCAGGGCTCGATCCCAGGACTCTGGGATCATGACCTGAGCTGAAGGCAGAGGCTTTAACCCACCGAGCCACCCAGGTGCCCCAGTCACGCCCATTTTCCAAGAGAGGAAATCAGGCTGATTGAGATAAAGAGATCTGCTCAAGTTCTGTCAGGAAGTGGTACAGCTGCATTTGGATGCAGGTTTTTTTTTAAGTCTAAGAGTGCACATTTCCTGCTATTCCATATCTACCAAGGAGGGATAGGGGACTTAGCAGTGTTATTTAAGTGCAGATCCTAAACTTTAGCTTGCTGGCCAAACAGGCCTTCCAACTGTGGAAACAGAACATATCCTGGGCTTCTGAACTCATATCACAATCTGCCTGGGACATCTGGTTTATGCCTGTTATTATTATTATTCATATTATTTTTATATCATTTTATTATTAGTAGTAGTAGTAATTATTCATGGTGTCCTGTTTCCCTCTCAAAAGTGTCCCAGTTTAGGTGATAAATTATTTGGATACTCTATGATGAACCCCATCTCATAGGTTTACTTGGATAAGTCATTGAACTTTTCTCTATCAGATGTTTCCTGTGTTTTTCAAATCAATGTTTTCGTGTATGGAAGAGGAACATCTGTATTTTTAGAGAGTTTGGGGATCTCCAGATATAAACACCTGGTGTAGAATTGATACCCACACAATTCTGTTCTGACCAGAAATCCCCACAAATTGTGCCTTAGTTCTGACCAGAAATCCCCACAAATTGTGCCTTACTGAAAAGTTAAGTGAGGTTTTTCTCAGTTCTCTCAAGGAAGTGTGGTAAGGTCCACTCTCCCCAAATTCCCATATAGGGAAGCTGGTCTTTGGGCCCTGTACGTTTCCCTATCTCTGTTCCTCCTCTACCCTCACGTAGTCTCTCCTTGTGCCCATGCACACAGTGTGCCCCAAGCCGTCCGCTGGGTTCCTGTAATCTCTTGCAGTAGCCCTCACTAGATCTTTCACTATATCCCATCAATGTTCAAATTCTCTCAACCTTTCCATCCTCAGACACATCTCAAGAAAGTGACCAAGTGCCCTTTTCTGTTAATCCTTCTAAGCCCTGCTAGTGGAGATACTTGGGGCAAGACGACATTTCATTTGTTCATTAAGTCACAGAGCTCACAGGAAAGGCCAGTCCCTGTGGGGGATGGGATGTGAAGAAAGAGGCAGAGGGAATAGCGTTCTTCTTCCAAGGGCAAGAAATTCCACAGAGAGTGAGAGTCACAAGTGAGAAGCGGAACAGAGCTGCAGTATGGCCTCCCTGATGACGCAGTTTTCTTTGTGTGGACTTGTCCTGTTCTCTTCCATGGGGTGGCCTCCTCTGTGTCTTCATTGTCATGTCCCTCTATGGTGCTGGCTGGCACTGGGGCTCTGTGGCTCCCATACACTCTCTCTGTCCCCTTTCCACATTCTAGCACTTACTGTTCATTGCTTATAAGCAAAAGAAAGCAACAATAGTTAACTTACCCAAGAAAGGAGCATTTGGGGGAGAATATAGGCTATATGTTTGGTGGGTTCTATCAGAAGCAGACTTTGAGAAAAGGATTTGGTGCAACTTTTAAAAAAATTTTTATTATCGAAGGACAGCTGACATACAACGTTATATTAGTTTCAGGTGTACAGTATAGTGATTTGACGACTCAATATGTTACTCGATATGTACAGCTATCCTCTGTCACCATAGAACCTTATTGTAACATTACTGACGATATTCTCTATGGTGTACTTTTCATTTTTTCTTTTTAAAGATTTTATTTATTTGAGAGAGAGAGTGTACACGAGCTGGGGGAGGGATAGAGGGAGAGAGAGAAGCAGACTCCTTACTGAGCATCCCAGGATCATGCCCTATGCCAAAGGCAGATGCTTAGCCCACTGAGCCACTCAGGTGCCCCTATGCTGTACTTTTCATCCCTGTGACTTATCTATTTTAAATGATTTTCCAAAGGATTTTATTTATTTATTTGAGGAAGAGAGCACGAGTGAGCATACAAGCAGGGGGGAACGGCAGAGGGAGAGGGAGAAGCAGGCTTCTGACTGAGCAGGGAGCCGAGGTGGGCTCAATCCCAGGACCCAGGGATAGTGACCTGAGCAGAAGGCAGATGCTTAACTGGCTGAGCCACCCAGGTACCCTGACATATTTTATAACTAAAAGTTTGTACCTCTTAATCCCCTTCATCTATTTTGCCCATCCCCCAGACCTCTTTCCTTTGGAAACTACCAGTTCGTTCTCCGTATTTTTGACTTTGTTTCTGGTCTTTTGTTTGTTTTTTCATTTGTTTTTGAACTTATATAGTATTTCTTTGTCTTATTTCCTTTAGCATAATATCCTGTAGACCCATCCATGTTGTTGCAAAGGCAGAATTTTATTCTTTTTTAAGGCTGAGTAATATTCCACAGTGTATCTAAACCACATCGTCTTTATCCATTTATCTATTGATGGACACTTGGGTTGCTGTCATATTTTGGTTATTGTAAATAATGCTGCAATAAAGGTAGGTATGCATATATCTCTTTGAATTAGTTTTTTTTTGTTTGTTTGTTTAGGTCAACACCCCAGAGTGAAATCCCAGGACTGTATGGTATTTTCTATTAATTTTTTGAGGACTCTCATCAGTTTATATTCCCACCAGTAGTGTATGAGGGCTCCCTTTTCTCCCCATCCTTGTCAGCACTTGTCATTTCTTGTCTTTTTGATACTAGCCATTCTGACTGGTGTGATGTGATAGCTCATTGTGGTTTTGATTTGCATTTCCCTGATAATGAGGGATGTTGAACATCTTTCCCTATATCTGTTGGCCATCTGAAAGTTTTCTTTGGAAAAAATTATTCATTAAAATGTTCTCTGCCCATTTTAATAGGATTATTTGTGGGTTATTAGTTGTATACATTCTTTATATATTTTGGATACTAACCTGTTATCAGATATGTCATTTACAAATATCTTTTCCCCTTCATCAGGTTGCCTTTTGTATTGTTGATGGTTTTCTTTGCTGTACAAAAGGTTTTCATTTTGGTGTAGTCCCATTTGTTTATTTTTCCTTTTGTTTCTTTTGCCTTGAGGAGATATATCCAGAAAAATGTTGCTGCAGTTAATGTCCAAGAGATTACTATGTTTCCTTTTAGGAGTTTAATGGTTTCAGTTCTCACATTTAGGGCTTTAATCCATTTTGAGTTTATTTTTGTGTATGGTGTGAGAAAGTGGTCCAGTTTCATTCTTTTGCAGGTAGCTGTTTAGTTTTCCCTGCATCCTACATTGAAGAGACTGTCTTTTCTTTGTCATATATGCTTGCCCCCTTTGTCACGGACTAACTGACCATATAAGCATGGGTTTACTTCTGGACTTCCTATCCAGATCTATTGATTCGTGTGTCTATATTTGTGCCAGTACCTTGCTGCTTTGATTGCAATAGTTTTGTAGTATATGTTGAAACCTGGGATTTGATTTCTCTGGCTTTGTTCTTCTTTCTCAGGATCGCTTTGGCTATTCAGGGTGTCTGGTGATTCCATAAAAATTTTCGGATTATTCGTTCTAGTTCTGTGAAAAGTACTACTGGTATTTTGATAGGGATTGCATTTAATCTGTAGATTGCTTTGTGTAGTAAAGACATCTTAACAATATTGGTTCTTCCAATAATGAAGATGGAATAGCTTTCCATTTATTCATCTCATCTTTAATTAGATCTGAGATTTCATCTCAGATGAAAATAATTTCACCTGAGTTTTAATTTTCAGAGTACAAGTCTCTCACCTTCTTTTTGGTGCAATTGTAAATGGGACTGTTTTCTTAATTTCTCTTTCTACTACTTCATTATTAGTGTATAAAAATACAGCAGATTTCTGTATGTAAGTTTTGTCTCCTGCAACTTTATGGAATTCATGTATTAGTTCTAATAGTTTTTTGGTGAAGTTGGTTTTTTATTGTTGTTGATGTTGTTGTTGTTGTTTTTGAAGAGAAGATCTCAGAAGGCCTAGAGAGAAAAGTGGAGAAGTTGGGGAAGGTAAGGCAGCCACTGTAGGTATGGCAATTAACAGATTTCTATTCTAGGTGACTGGGGCTCTGATTTAATCTCTGTTTTAACCCAGTCAGGTGTGAGGAAGCTGGAGCATTTAGACTCCCTTTGAGCTGTTGCTAAGAACTGCTCCTGGAATACAGTCTGCCACAGGCCGACAGAGTACACTCCTAGTCAGAGAATGTCTTCACATAGAGTTGCAAGCACTTGAAGTAAAGAGCTAGCAGCTACGTGAAGGTTTGTCTCCAAGATGGTTACCACGCATCAATTTGTTCTCTTCCTGTATGCATACATTTCCTCATTGAGACATGGAAGTTACTCCTCAATCCCTTGAATCTGGGCAGGCCGGTGACTTTTGAGAAATAGAATATAGCGAAAGCCATGCCTTGCAACTTGTGACTGACTTTCTTAGAACACTCGTTCTGGGAGAAACCAGCAACCCTGGAAGAAGTCTAACTTCTGCAAGAACCCCTGACTGTGAGGAAGCCCAAGGTAGCCATATGAAAAGGCCACATGGAGAGAAAGTGAGAGATGCTCAGTCAGTCTTAAGCTTTTCCAGCCATTCTAGACCAGGTGAGCGAAGAAGGCTTCAAAAGAACTTAGATGCAGCTATAGGCTGGCTGCAACTGTATGAGCGACCCCAAGTGACAGGCAAGGTGGGAAGGCTCAGTCATATGTTGCCAAAACCTCAGTGTGTCTCCTAGCAGGGTCAAGGTGGGGCAGTGACCTACAGAAGGGGGTGTACCCAGACAGGCATTCTACATTGGCCACACAGGAAGAGGTTATGACCTCAGACCTTAGGCTGAGATCCCAGCTTCACCAGGGGCAGGAGAAGCTACTCAGACTGCGATGGCCAATTAGCTTCTCTGAGATCACAGTACCTGCTCATAGGCTTGTTGGGAGAACCAAATAGAAAGCATGAATACTGCTCGATACAAAAACTTTTAGTGGTGGTAGGACATCATTTTATCTAAAGTTTGAGATCAGCCACCATATTTGATGCTCAGTCATCAGTGAAAGGACTAGAGCCCTCCATGCAGGAGGTATAGGTGTTGCTGCTTGTACCCTACAAATACCCGTCACCCTTACCTTTTCAGTGCATGCTGATTTTGAACTGCCATCCCCTGTATCTCTTGGTTCGAGGGCTTTCTTGGTCTATAGGAGTGAGCTCTACCCAAGCAGGTCCAAGGGCAGGGAATTCATGACCACTCTTCTCCCCCAGCAGCTCCCAACCAATGACTGTTAGGAGTTGGTGTATAAAGTACCCCAGTACCCTTACCCATAAAGTGGGATGCTTTGGAATCATGTGTTCTCTCGTATCTTCCAGAATTCTCCAGAGACATCAATCTTCAATTGTCCCAAGTGGCACCTTGCTGGATTATGCTTCCCTAATTGACAGCCTATCCTACCCCGTGTCAATTCCCCACTCCTAACTGGTGTTTCCTAGGATCCCATTTCAAGTAAATGACTTGCATGGGAATTCTTATCCTCTGGGGGAACTCAAGCTAAGAGAGAGAGGAAGATTCCCTGGTCTATGACCAGAAAGATCCTAACTCCTGCTGTGTATCTTGTCATTGCTCCTGAACCTCACGAGGATGGTGTTTGAAACACCCAGACTCCAATCTTGGGTCCTGTGGTCCTCTGACCAGCTTCCTTTGTTGTTTAGCTGCTCCCCACTCAGACCTCGGAAATATTAGCATCAATTTTCTTCTTTAGGCCCCACTCCTTCCTGACTCTGTGTTCTTAAGAGATGGGCTCTGCCCCACTAAGATGCTTCTAACACTTGATTTGCAGAAGAGGGAATGTACCTAGAGGCTGTGGGATTTCTAAAGGGGCAAGTTCAAAATTCATTTCATTGTTCTTTCTCTCTATAAAGGTTTGCAGATTTTGCATTTAACACTCTTAATGTGCTCGATCAAGCACATATTAATATTTTCAATTGCTTACTGTCAGATAAGATCGATGGCTCAGTAAGGTGGTCCATGCTTATTCTTGGAATTGAGGGTTTTCTGGTAGTTCCCAGGTTCTTATCTTGACCTGGTGGGGAAACATGGGTCACCAGGTAACTTGGAACCTAGGTCTTTTCTAGGGTATTTATTATTTCCAATGAGAGCTAGATGGGACCCAACCTGGGCCAGCGTGGGGTTTCTCAGTTCCAGTTTAGCCCCACGTTGGGAGAGCTGAGCCAGGTGACTTGGTTTTGGGGACACCGGGTGACTTAGTGCATGACTGAGTCCTTCTAAGTCTCAAAGTCAGCTCTTTGCTCCAGGCAAATACTCAAAGCATGAAAAGTAACGAAGGTCTTAGTATTTCCTCTTTTAAGTATCTTCCATCTCTTGGAACTACTCTCCTCTTTTGAAGAGCATTGGGAGATGGAAAAGAGGAAAAGAAGAGTGTGGTTTCCTTGGTGACTCAGTGATGTTCTCGGTGCATCTGTCTTCCTTCAAGACCTTAGATTAGCTTCCCTGAAATGGGCTCTGCCGAGTTAGCCCACTGCTCTTCTCTGGAGATATATAAAAGGACCCCTTCCTTCTTTCCCTTTCTGAACTATGGACACCAGAAAAATTTAGTATTGGTTGAAAAAGACATTAATAAGTTCACGACATCCCTTGTCAATGCCTGGGTGATTGGGAGAAAAAGGTGAATGGGCAGTGTGCCTCAAAATGTCATGGGTGTGTGGGAAGTGTTAAACCAGATCTGAGAGCTTGAGAAGGGATCTTGTTACTTAAAAAAATGCACCAGACAACATGTTTAACTGAAGTCATTGCCTTTTAAAATTAATCCAAGAAGCTAATGGGATTTAATGTCATGTGATCCTTGCAAAGCCAGTGCCCAGTCCTCTTTTTTCCAGTTTCTACCCCAAATTTCATTCAAACATAATGTGCCAATGGAGACAAAGGACAAAGAGAGAGGGTAGGGCTGGCAAGCAAATTAAATGGCCTTTATCCCTCTAGCAGGCAGGCTAATTTACAGCCGAGGCTTCACAACAGGCACATTATTGCGACAACATCTGTATTTTATAACGCGCCCTGTGACAGCGGTTCTGCCATTATCTGCTGTGTGTGTTGGAATCTGGGCTGTGCCGAGCGCCCAAGGCATGGTTGGGGAAGGCCTTCTTTGCACAGTGATTGGATTTATGGCCCCGGTCTCCATCTGAGGAGAGATTAGCAGGACTAAGGCTGTTTAGTTTGGCAAAGACGAGAGGAGCAGGGGATGTGATAGGTACATTATAGAAGATGATAAATGAAGAAAGGGAAGGCTTTGGGGGTCCCTTATTTGCCATTGCAAAGACACTTAACAAACTCCTGTCCCCACCCCGAGCATGTCATTAACGCGGGTGGTTGGAGGCTGTAGAGGAGGCAGAGGCGGGAGAGCCGGCCTGGGGGAAAGGCGCTGCACTGATGGGAAATGTCTGGGTGGATGTATTTATATGAAATAGCACCTATGGTTACATTAGCGAGGATCGGTTTACCGGGGCCATCCATCCTACTTTAGGGCATGGTGACAAGGCTGGCTGTGCTTCCTGTTTCCCGAGGGAGGGGGCCCCAGACGACTTGGCACCAGTCCCCTCCACGGGGTGTCTGGGTTTCCAGCAGCCTTTTCTCTGTAGGAGGTGGAGAGGGAATCCAAGCATTGAATGGATGCAAATATTTGGGGGGCTGTGGGAGGGCATGGCAGGATGTTGCCAGTCCTTAGGAATTTAGTGAGGGTCAGTATCAAAGTGGGCCACGGAGACAGCCCGCTCTGAATGGAAGGGACCTGGAAACTACTGGATTTTATGGTTCACCTGGGACTTCCTGGATCTCTGGCCCCAAAGAGAACTGTCTCCTTTAAAGCCTGGTCCAGGTTGGGGATGCTCTGGCAGGGGGTGGGTGGGGGCGGGGGAGATCAGCACTTAGTATCTGGCCAGCACTTTGAAATCTGCTCTGCTTCTGGGGGCGGGGGACGGTCACTCGCTGTAAACAATTCCACAGTGACCCCTGGGTGGGTTCTTCGCCGTCCACCCTCTCCCTCCCAGGGGCTCCTGGAACAACTAAAATGCGACCTCCTTTGCCAAACAGCTTTCGGTGACTTCCCCTGCCATTCTTCCTCTCTTCCTGCAACTCTCTCTGCCCGCTTGCCCTGGTTCTTCTCTCTCTTTGCGTCTTCTGTCATTGTTTATTACTATTATTTTTTATTATGATGCTTTGTGTAAGCATCATAATTCAGAATTCCTCCTGTCTGTGTCTAGAAAGCTCTTTAGGTTGTGCGGCAACCCATTTCGGTTGCTGAAATGGAAAATGCAGCAAATGCAAACCTGAACGGGGGCTCCTTACACCTCCAATGTTCTGAGGACAACAGAAAGGACAGTAGCAAGAAAGCTTTTTCATTTTTTTATTTATTTATTTTTTATTTATTTGCTTTTATTTGGTTTGTGGCCTTGGACAAGTCGCCTAACATTCTGGGTCACTCTCTTCAGAAGAAGGCAAACCTAAGCCCTACCCGACACGTGCACACACATGCACACACACACACACACACACACACACACACTCACGGGGCACCTGGGGTGGGGGGGCGCTGCTGTACCTGTTATGGAAAGGCTGAAGAGAACATATGTGGGCAGTTAGGATGATGACTGGTGGAGGGACTGGCAGACTCCTGGTGAGAAAAGATAAGCCAGAGTATCTGGACAGCAGGCTGCTGCTGAGAGCTCATGGCTTGGGGAATATTATTTTAATGTATACCTTGATGTGTTATTTATACTAATTAACCACAAAATAGTATGCTGCTGTGCTTTTATAAACGACAGAATTGGAGGAGGCAATAGTAAAGCAGATTAAACAGGTATCTCCAGCCAAACTTAAAAAGCTGAGTGAAACACATAGCGTGACGGGGAGAAACAAGGACACGCCCCAAATGGCGTCTGCACTTGCTGGTCATGGGCTCTTGGCCTTGGGAGGGCCTTTACCATCTCTTAGCCCTGGTCCTGTCTTAACGTATTTGGATGCGGTGTGTAAGGTCTCAGACTCTAGGGGAATATGAAAAGCACCTTCTTTTAAGGGACCTGCAGAGAGGAAGTGTGAATGTCATTCCTGATGTCTTCTGTGTCCTTGTGAAGGTTTAAGGGGAGATCAGAGTCTCATTTCCAAAATAGCCCAGGACAGGATCCTGAGCCATAGTCCACAGGTCTTGGCTCTTTGGTTTTGAATACTTGGACATTTTTTAGATGTCTAGAATAGGCACATGCTATGAAGAGCCACTATAACTTCTCATTTAAAAGCTGTGGTCCAGATCATGGTTAAATGTCAAGTCAAGGTGTGCCTGGGTGGCTCAGTGGCCAAGGCTCTGCCTTGGGCTCAGGTAATGATCTCAGGGTCCTGGGATCAAGCCCCACATCAGGATCTCTGCTCAGCGGGGAGCCTACTTCTCCCTCTCTCTACCTGCCTCTCTGCCTACTTGTGATCTCTCTCTGTCAAATAAATAAATAACATCTTAAAAAAAAAAAGTGTTGAGTCAAGTCAAAATGACAGGTTGTGTTAGACTCGATGTCCACTGCAGGTGTTGTGTTCCTTAACAGAGAGGGACAGTATTTCAAGAGACACAGTCCCCTTTTCAAGACATTTTGACCTCCCCCTTCTCAATTCCATGTGTCCATCCTCTTCTCGTTCATCTCTGGGGCCCTATAACCAGCAGTCCAAGGGAGGGCAGGGTAATGGAGGTGTGACAGGGATTGTTGGGGCCAGCTGTCACCCCGCCCTGTTCGACTCACAAGGGGGTGCAGGGTGTCCTGGGCCACCCACCCTGGTTTTATTTACTTCCAAGCCACTGTGAGGTCTGGGAGTCACTCCCAGGCAGGGCCCTCTCCCTGGCAAGCGAGTCATCTCAGGGGGGTGGGAATCGCCCAGGGCAGTGCCTTTGAGAGATGTGGCTGACTCTGTCTCAGTTCTCCAGGGTGGTCAGCCTGTAATTTCAAGATTTACTGGCCTCACAGAGATAGCCACAAATGGGGCAACAACAGTAATTACAAGAGGCCTCTCTGCTAATCCCCAGTTACATATGCTAGTTAGAAGCGAAAGAAGCTTCATGCAAGCATTTCCTGGACTTGCATGGGCCCTGTGTCCTTTTAGCTTTTATTTTCCTCCCCTTAAAGAAGGGAGAAAAAGGAGAGAGAGACAGAGACAGAGAGACTAAGGCAGAGAGAGAGAGAGAGAGAAAGAGAGAGAGACTGATTCTTACTTAATTTCATTGTGGCCACATGGAATTAGAAAGAGTCTTTGAAGTTCAAATTATTTTAATGCTGTTTCAGTTTGTTTTATATTTGGAATTGGAAAAAATTAGGAAGCTGGATTCTTAAAACTCATGAGAACCATGTTGTAGGTTCTGCCAGTTTGTGGCTGAAGATGGGCTGAACAGAATGATTTTAGGGAAAATGTCTCCAGACTGAGCAAAAGCAATGAAACTTCTGGGCCTCTTGCCCTCCTTAGAGAAGCCTGGAACGTGAGTGAGTCCTGGTGGCTGTTCCCCCACTCCAAGCCCTGTTGGAGGGAGCCCTGTTTCATATTGTGCTCATTATCCTTAGAGAATCTTCCCTGAGTCAGTAGGAACTTTAACCCTATGTGCTGTGTAAAGTAACAAGAGACAGCCCAGGCTTCTGGAGATGGTTCATGACCTTTGCCAGACCATTTGCCCTCCTGGTCTTGGCCTCTCTGGAGGCAGTTAAAGGTCATTCCCTGAACCCAGGAGGGCTCTGAAAATGGAACTGACCCCAGAGGAAGAGAAAAGCATTCAACTGTTTGCTTCTGATTCTTATCTTTGTTTTCAAATGTTTAAACTACCCTCGGCTCTTTTGATGTGCTTCTGAGGGCTACACACACCCACAGCTGAGGCTGCTTCATAGCACAGGGAACAGAGGGAGGCCATGGTCATAGGTCAGGCCATCTGCACTCCCTTCCCTTGAAAGGCCCATTTCTTTAAAAGGCCTGTGGTTTGAGTTTTGCCCTTAGAATATCCCCTGTGCCCACCTTCTGCCCTGGAAGAGGCCATCTCCTCCTCTCTGTCTGTGGGTCCTCCTCTGCAGAGCAAGGAAGTTCTGAGTTCAGGTTTTCTTCTCTCCCACAGAAAGCTCCTATGTGGGGAGCAAGGCAGTGCAGTTACCACAGCTGGTGTGACGATAAACCTCTCCAACCCGTCCCTCTGCTCTTGGAGTCAAGCAAGCACTCAGGAGGGGGATGGAACTTCCTGCAGGGTTTTCTTTTCCCTATTCAGACAATACTCTGACAACTAGAATAAGAAAAACATTTTTTACTGAAATAACCGACACTTTCCCTCTGCTCCAGTGAGCAGGTTTCAAAGTGGCAATTCCTAAAAGTTGAGCCCAAGCATATTTATTTGGCCTTGACCAAAGTGCCCTGATTTGGGGCACACTCACCAAGTCCTTGGAAACCAGGTAGATGTCTGGGGCTTAGAAATGAGGGTATGTGTTTTGCAGATCTGAATTCAAGAGTTGACTCTCTCACCTACCAGCTCAGAGACGGTGAGTAAGGCACACCAGCTCTCTGTGCCCCAGGCTCTGTCCACCACATGGGAATGGTGGCAACATGGGCCCCGTGAGGACTGCAGGAGGTGAACAGATGACAGATTCCAGCACACTGAATGGCAGACAATGTCTAGCAAGCACTTAATCAAATGCCCATTGAACCTGAGTTTGAATGAATGGATGAGCCTTCTCTCACCGCCTTCTTGTACCACATACCGTAAGTCTAGCGTCCCTGCCATGGAATTGTCTGGTGGAGAAGGGTTCCTCCAGCTGCACGTTTAACAACAAATGAGTCAAGAGAAGCTTCTATTAAAACCCATGCCAAACCCTGAACCCCAAACCTGCTTATTAACAATGAAGTTGAGTCACTCACCTCTTTTTAGGCTTATTCTCTTTTCTTTTTTAGCCACCATTTATTGATCACTATTTGCCAGTCCCCCCATTTTTTTTTCAAACCTTTTGCATGTAGTGTCTCATTTAATTCTTAAGTAATACTTGTGAGATGCGGTGGTTAATTTTATGTGTCAAACTGACTGGCTAATGGGCTGCCTGGATATATAATCAAACATTGTTCCAGGTGTCTCTGTGAAGGTGGTTTTGGATGTGATTAACATTTAAATTAAAACTGAATAAAGTAGATCACTCTCTCTAACATGGGTGGGCCTTATCCAATCAGTTGAAGACCAGACTAGAACAAAAAGGCTGACTTTCCCCTGAGTAAGAGAGAATTTTTCTTCCTGACGGGTTTCAAACTAGGACATCAGCTTTTTCCAGCCTTCAGACTTACACGGAAACATTGGTTCTTCCTGGGTCTTGAGCTTGTTAGCCTTCAGACTGGAACCACACCAATGGCTCTCTTGGTTTCCAGCTTGTTTCTGCAGATCTTGGGACTTATCAGCCTCTATAATTGTGTTCCAATTCCTTATAATAAACCTCTCTTTACATATCCCACTAGTTCTATTTCTCTGGAGAACCCAGACCAACGTATGAAGTTGGAACCATATTGGGTATATGTCATGGATTCAAATCCTGCCTGCATCCCTGGCCTCAATTTCCTGATCAGTAAAATTTATATATATCTATTTGGCTTATCATGGTATTAAATGACATATGCAAATGCTGAGAACAGTGCTTGGTACACAGGACTTTCGTGGTAAGTGTTAGCTGTTAGGACAACTGAGAAGCTCAGAGAGGTTAAGTTAACTGCTGAAAACCATACAGGTCCTGACAGAGCTGTACTGGCTAATTCAAGAAACTTCTCTATCCTTTGTACCAAATTCCTTTCCAAATGCTTCCCTCATCACGGAGTGGTCTTACCTTTGGTAGGCTGACTGGGACAGAGCTGTGTCTGAACCCCCATCATTTAACTGCATGGCCGTGTGGGTGACTTCGGTATAGGAGCAACTCTTACCCATGGCCCACCATTCTCTGTAAGATTGAATGTGACCCAGAGCTTGCCTTTGCCCTTTTGGTGGTCTACTTCTGTTTCTTCCTCTACCTCCTGCCCTCCCCAGAGCCCTCCATCTGCCTTGCTCTTCACCCTCTGGCCAGCCTGCTGGAATTATCCCCTGGCTATGGTAGTGGGATGTACTCCCTGAGCCACTGTGTGTGGGGCTGTTCAGCAAGGAGGCACTGGGCATAGAACACAGCGTTAGGGCCTGAGGGGTGTGGAGGGAGGGAAACACGCCCAACTCCTGAGGTGCCACAGTCAAATGAGGGACATAGGACATGCCAAGGAAAGGCCTGAGAACAACATTGAGCACCTGGGGCCACACAGGCACAGAGCATGACCATCTCCACTTACGCTGATAAATGACAGGAAATGATCACTGAAGGCACTGAAACTGGATATGGCCAGTCAGGAAGGATACCAGGAAGAGGTGTGCTGAGGACTGTTCTTGAAGAATGGATATGACTTAAGAGTCAATGGGAATGCATATATATGAATTTCTTCAGTAATTTTAATTTTTAGCCTAAAGCTGAAATGATAACGTCCACTTATGAAACGCTATGAGCCAGTGGTACCTTGTGTACCCATATAGGGCCTTTTACACATTAGTTTATTTAATCATCTCATTCCATCAAATTCCCTCAGTTATTATAGTTATGTTCATTAAAATAGCAGTAATAATGATAATCTTTGGTTAAGTAATTATGACCAGGTGTCCAAGGACTGTGTTTAGTATCATTCTATATATGTAGCACCTGTGGCACAGAGAGGTTGAGTGAGTTGCCCCACATCACACAAGTGAGGGGGGTAAGTGGCAAGTCCAAATATGACATAACAGAATTGGAATCACAGTGATGACCCAAACTTGCTCTACTCCTCTAATTTGCCACTCTATTTTTTTGAGAATTATCACATGGCAAAATGTGTCATTCATGTATGCAAATCATATGCAATGTGATGTGCTGGTGATGAGTGTTGTAAGAAGATTGTCCCTGTGCTCAAAGAATTTTCCATTTCATTGTTGTGCTTGCGATGAGTATCAGTGCTTTACATTGAAGAAAACCATTGATAGAGAGGTTCTCTTCTGTCAAGGGTTTTTTTTGTGAGTGTGGCCTGGTAAGACCAGGATTTACATGAAAAGTGTTGACCAGGAGCTTCATTGATAAGTTCATTTCCTGAGTAGAATTAATTTACTTGTTTTTCATGGTTAATACACACTAATGAAATGGCAATCAGTGTGGCATTGGCTTTTCCCCCCACCCACTTGGTAGCATGGCACCTACTCGTGGTTGCCAGCTTCTGTCACGGCCCGTAATGATCCCTGCCTCTTGGTACTCGCCCCTGTGGAATCTCTCTCCTTGAGTATAAGCTGGACCTACTGATTTCCTTCTAATGAAGAGAATACAGCAAAATGCTGGGATGTAAAAAGAGAGCAAAAACAAAAATAAAAACAAAACCCCCAAACCCACAAAAAACCCACACATAAACAGACATACAAACTAAAAAATGCTGGGATGTCACTTTTGTGATTAAGTACCAAGAAGCCTGACTTCCATCTTGTTGGCTCTCTGTCTCTGGGCAACAGCCAGTGGGGAACTGAGTCTGGACAACAACCATGTGATCAAGCTCAGGAGCAGATCTTTCCTCCAAGTAAGGCTATAGATAAGACAATGGTTCTTCTTCTTCTTCTTTTTTTCCTTTTGTTTTGGAGAGGAATGCATGCAAGTAGGGGGAAGGCAGAGGAAGAGAATCAGAAGCAAGCGCCATGCTTAGTGCGGAGCCGATGTGGGGCCGGATCTATGACCCTGACAGGATCCATGACCCTGACAGGATCATGACTAATGGTGAAATCGAGAGTCAGACACTCAACTGACTGAGCCACCCAGTCACCTCAAAACTGCTGCTCTTCCTGACACCTTGGATCCACCTGAGCCATGCCCAGGTTTGTGACTTTTAGAAACTTTGAGATGAGAAAGTTGTTTCAAGCCAGTAAGCTTGATCTATGAGTTCAGCATAGATCTATTATGTAGCAATAGAGAACAACAGACCTTAGAGAATCAGGTACTATCTGATATCATGCTTCTATAAGCCCTTGCCCTTGTCCCTTAACCCAGCCCACCTGTGCCCTTCCCTAAAATAAAGAATATAGATTTTAAAAAAGGCCTTTTCCATGTTGTGGTATCTAAAATGATAAGCTCCCTCCTTGGGCAATTCACCAGTGGTCAGCCCTTGGCCCTCACCTTTCTTGAGCTTCAGAAGTGTTTAACACAACTGATCGCTTGTTCCTCCTTCACACATTTTCTTCCCTTATCTTTAGGTCATTGCACTGTCCTGGTTTCCCTCCTACCTCACCGGCAGCTCTGTCTCAGCCTCATTTCCCAGTTCAGTCTCTTCTTCCCAACCTCTGGACCCCAGAAGACTCCACATCTAAGACCTTGGGCCTCATCTCTCCTCCATGGACTCACTCCCTTGGGGCTCACATTCCATTGCGTGACTTATATTTCAAACTCAGGCTTCTCTTTTGAGTCTAGACTTGTTTATCTAATTCTGCACTTGAGGTGTCTACTTGGAAATGGAATCGACATTTCAAATTCAATGTCAGTTGGCTCTTGGTGTTTCCCTGACAACCTGCTCCATCTGCAGTTGGACCCACTGAGTTGATGGCAATTCTAGACTTTGCTTAGGCCAAACACTTTGGGATCACCTCAGTTCCTCTTTGTCAATAAATCCTGTCAACTCTATCTTTAAAACACATCTTGACTGCAAGCTCACTACCACCATGGATGCTGTCCAGGTCCAAGAACACTTTTCTCCAGGATTACTGCACTGGCCTCCAGCTAGCCTCCCTGTTTCTTCCTTTACCCTATTTAGAATGTTCTCTGTACAACAACCTTACCAGTCTTTTCAAAACCAGAAGTCAGGTGAGGCCACTCCTCTGCTCTAGCCCCTCCAATCCCAAGGTTCTATGTCGATGTCCTTGGTCTTCTGCTGTAGCCACAGTGGCTCTGGCTGTTCCCTTAGACATTCCTAAGACATTCACTAAAAACTATTAAAGCTAATAAATGAGTTCAGCAAAGTGGAAAGATACAAGATCAATATAAAAATATATTGTATTGGGACACCTGAGGGGCTCAGTGGGTTATAGCCTCTGCCTTCGGCTCGGGTCGGGATCCCAGGGTCCTGGGATCAAGCCCCACATCGGATTCTCTGGTTGGCGGGGAGTCTGCTTCCCCCTCTTTCTCTGCCTGCCTCTCTGCCTACTTGTGATCTGTCTGTCAAATGAATAGATAAAAAATCTTAAAAATATATATATATTATATTGGACAATCCAAAAATTAAATTAAAAAAACAGTACCACTTACATAGTATCAAAACGAATAGCGTGCTTAAGAATGAATTTAATAAGGGGCACCTGGGTGGCTCAGTGGGTTAAGCCTCTGCCTTCAGGTCAGGTCATGATCTCAGGGTCCTGGGATTGAGCCCTGCATTGGGCTCTCTGCTCCGTGGAAAGCTGGCTTCCCACCCTCCCCCCACCTGCCTCTCTACCTACTTGTGATCTCTCGCTGTCAAATAAATAAATAAAATCTTTAAAAAAATGAATTTAATAAATTTAAATTTCATAAAGTGCAAGGCTTGTACACTAAAACCAGAAAGCACAACTCAAAGAATTAAATGGAGAGACAACTTGTGTTCATGTGTTGGAAGACTTTGTGCTGTTAAGATGGAAATACCTCCCAAGGTGATTTATAGGTTCAAGGCAATCTCTATCCGAATTTCAACAGCACTTTTTTTTTTTTTTTTAGAGAGTAGTAAGTGGATTCTAAAACTTACATAGAAATTCAAGGGACCCAAAATAACCAACACATCTTGAAAAGGAAGAACAAAGCTGGAGGACTCTTACTTCTAAATTTCAGAACCTACAGGGCTATAGTAATCAAGACTGTGTGTTATAGATATAAGGACAGACTTGTAGATCAAAGGGATAAAATTGAGAGTCCATAAATTTATGCTCCATTGATATCAAGGGCACCAAAACAATCAAATGATGAAAGAGAAATCTTTTCAACAAATGGTACTGGGACAGCTGAATATCCACAGCCAAAAGCCTGAAGTTGGACCCTTATCTTATACAATATACAAAAAATTAACTCAAAATGCATCATAGTCCTACCTACCTATAAACACTAAAGGCATAAAACTCTTAGAAGAAAATAGAGCAGGGAACCTCTGTGGTCTTGGGTTAGTATAGTTTTCTTTTTTTTTCCTTTTTTTTTTTTTTTTAAAGATTTATTTATTTGACAGAGAGAGAAATCACAAGTAGACAGAGAGGCAGCCAGAGAGAGACAGAGGGAAGCAAGCTCCCTACTGAGCAGAGAGCCCGATGCAGGACTCGATCCCAGGACCCTGAGATCACGACCTGAGCCGAAGGCAGCAGCCTAATCCACTGAGCCACCCAGGCGCCCCAAGTATAGCTTTCTTATATATGAAATATACAAGCAAAAGTGGCAAAAGAAAAATAGATGAATTGTATTTAATCAAAATTGAAATAAGTTTGTACTGCAAATGATATCATCCAGAAAGTGAGAAGACAACCCAGACAACTGAAGAAAATATTTTCAAATCATATGTCTGATAAGTATTCGGAATATATACAGAACTCTTATAACTCAACAACAAAAAGACAAACACCCTAACTCAACAATGCAGAGAAGACCTGAAGAGCTGTTTCTCTAAAGAAGGCAGACAAATGGCCAAGAAGCACATACTAAGATGTTTAATGTCATTAGTCATTGCAGAAATAGACATTAAAAATCCCAGTGAGATACTACTTCTTACCCACCGAGATGGCTGTAATGAAGATGAAAATGAATGTAAGAAAGTGTCAGTGACGATGTGGAGAAATAGCGGCTCTTGGGCATTGCTTGTGGAAGTGGAAACTGGTTCAGCAACTGTGGAAAACTGATGGTTTCTCAAAAAGTGAAACACAGGGTTACCAACTCTACAACTGGGAATATACCTGAGAAGATTGAAAATCAGTACCCAAACAAATACTTATCTATGAGTGTTCATAGCAGCACTCTTCATGACAACCCAAAGATTACCCCTATTTACAACCCAAATAAACATTAGCTCATGAATGAGTAAATAAAATGTGGTATATCCATATAGTGAGATATTATTTGGCCCTAAAAAGGAATGAATGATATGTACTACAACGTGGATGAGTCCTTAAAGATTATTTATTTATTTGACAGACAGATATCACAAGTAGGTAGAAAAGCAGGCAGAGAGAGAGAGGGGAAGCAGGCTTCCCGCTGAGCAGAGAGCCCGATGCGGGGCTCCATCCCGGGAACCTGGGATCATGACTTGAGCTGAAGGCAGAAGCTTAACCCACTGAGCCACCCAAGTGCCCCGGATGAGTCTTAAAAACATTAGGCTAGATGAAAGAAGTCTGTAACAAAAGGTCCCATGTTACATGAATCCATTTATATGAACTACTCAGGCAAATGCATAGGGAAGGAACGCTGAGTAGTGGTTACTAGAGGCTGAGGTAAGGGGGGGCAGTGGAACGGGGACCAGCTGCTAATGTGTTTGTGGTTTCTTTTTGTGGCAAAGAAAATGATGGTTACACAACTCTGGGTATAATAAAAATCATTGAATTGTACACTTTAAATGGACAAGTTTTCTGGTATGTGCATTATATCTCAATAAGCTCTTTGAAATAAATTATGTTTATATATTGACTGTCTTCTCTAACAAGAATGTAAGTGACATAAGAGCAGGAATCCTTGTCTGTCTTTCTCCACTCATGTATTCTCAAGCCCAGAGGACAATGCCTGGTGCTTGGGAAATATTTACTATGTGAATAAATACAGGACTGTTTTGTGCTGACTTTTTCATTTCCAAAAACCATAAATACCCCTGCATTAGGTAAGACTGCTACCTATGGTTCATTATATAAGCCTACGTGTAAAGGAATTAATTTGCTATTTTTTAAACAATATTTTATTTATTTATTAGAGAGAGAGAGTGAGACAGCACAAGCAGGGGGAGTGGCACAGATAGGGGTGGGGGGTGGGGGACGATCAGGCTTCCCAGTGAGGAGAGAGCCAGATGTGGGACTTGATCCCAGGACCCCAAGATCATGATCTGGGCTGAAGGCAGACACTCGACCAACCAAACCACCCAGGTGCCCTCATTTCCTACCTTCTTTGGATGGAATTTGGAACAGAAATAGTGGAGAACATAAGAGAGCTCTGGAGGATGCCTGGCCTCCATGGGAGAGGAGGCAGGACGGGTTGTGGCAATGAGGGTTGGGCCTCATTCCATGACAATGGCCGGCTCTAAGTCAGAAGGTGTAGACTGGTGACCCGGGAGCCTTTTGGGCCTCGGATACGTTTTCATGGCTCCTGGCCGTACATCTGACATCTATATATGAGTACCAGAAAGGTGCCCTGCTCTCTGGCTAACACACTCTCAGTTAGCCTGCTGTTAAGATGCAGGACTTGGTGGGAGAAGCTTGACTGGATTTTATCCTCCATGTATCCCCTCATGGGCGTCCTTGAGAAGTGGACTTGCCATACAACCTTATACAGTGGCTCGGGCATTAAAAAGATTGTCACTAGGTTTCAGGATTCAAGGACACACAGCTTCTAAGGGAGGGGATGCCAGGAAATGCCAGTAGAGTAGTAGAGACCAAAAAGAAGATAGGTTAAGGTCCATGATCACACTTGTTAGTGATAGTGCTTTATCCTGTGGAGAGTCTGGGAAGCACTGTAGGGCCCAGGCCTCAGAATTATCCCAGCCAGGAGAGAGGGAGCTGGGGCATTGACACACCAAGTCCTATCAGCCGATGAGGCCTGCTCCTGGGCATTAATTTCCTGGCCAGTCCAGCCTTTGCACTCGGGCAGTAGAGCCTTCCAGTGCTTCAGAGAAATCACCAGGCCCAGAGTTGCTGTTATGGGGCCCTGGGAAGTCAGCTTGCACACACTGAAATGGTCAGGCCCTAGGATTTGAGCCTAGTACCCATTATTTCTTTTTGGTTGGGAACATTTTAAAAGTGAGAGCTCTTATGCAAAAAGATGCATTTCTGGTTTCTTGAAGAAAAAGTGTGACAAGGGGTGCCTGGGTGGCTCAGTCATTAAGTGTCTACCTTAGGCGCAGATCATGAGCCCAGGGTCCTGGGATTGAGCCCCATGTCTGGCTTCCTGCTTGGCCGGAAGCCTGCTACCCCCTCTCCCACGCCCCCTGCGTGTGTTCCTTCTCTCACTGTGTATCTCTCTGTTAAATAAATAGATAAATAAATAAATAAATAAAATCTTTATCAAAAAAAAAAAAAAAAGAAGAAGAAGAAAAGAAAAAGTGTGATGAGCTGGCAAATGTAGGCTGACGTTCCCACTTGTGGAAGGGGCCTCTGTCACAATTCCTCAGCGGCCCCTTCCAGCTGCCTGCCCTTGGTCACATCTCGGACATGGCCCTGGTGATCGCTTACATCTGTGATTCTTGCCTGAGACCACACAACTCCTAGCCCAGTGTGCATGGGAGATGGCGAGCCAATGTGCCCTGTGAAAAGTGGCAAAAATGAAAACAAGATATAAATGGATTTTTCCCCCATTTCTCCCCAAAGAGCAATGACCCACACATGCTCAGCTTGTGAGTGTGTTGAAAACTCTTGCCAGTATTTTCATCTGTGTGGCTCCTTCTGCCCTCCTCCAAACCTAGGAGGGGCCAGGATTTGATCCGGGGCCCCTTCGCGCATGACCGACCCCTGGACTCGCATGACCAAGCCCGAGACTCTTGAGGACTCAACAGGCCAGCCCTTGTGTGGAGTCTCTGGTCTGGGCCTGGCATGGGGCCAAGGCTTGGTGGTGCTGCCTGCTGGGGAAATCTGCTGATGCTGTTGACTCGGGGCCCTCGTAGGGCAGAGAACGGGCCAAGCTGGGGCTCTCGGACCAGGTTCCAGGATGCCTGCTGGTAGCACCTCCATAATCTGTTGTCACGGAAAGCGGTGTGAACAGTGGCTTTCATAAACTCTGTCTCCGCACCTCAAATGCAGGACGGGCCACCATCAAGGAACAGCAAAACAACTATTGCAGAGCCAATCTTTGAACTTAGTGTCTGCAAATACAGAAAATCTGATTGTGGGCTCCTGTGGTTTTTGGCACTGGCCTCTATCTGTACAGCTCTATTCCGGGTTATGTGTCAATTCTATAAAGGTGAGTTCTATCCTTAGGCATCTCTCTCTATCTCTTTGTGGTCTTTCCACAGAGGTCTCTCTAGTATGTCCATGTCAGAGCAGTGGGACTTCTTAGAGGCAGGCTTAGGGCTCCCATGGAGCGTTTCCCCAGAAGGAGAGAGCCCCTAGATGTTCCATCACCATTTATGATCTAGCCTTGGAAATCAAGGTGCATCACATCCACAGACTCTACATGTGGGAGAAGTCACAAGGCCTGCCCAGAATCAAAGCCTGTCCATCTCCTGATGGGGGAGCCGCAAGGTCCTGGGAGAGCTCAGAGAAGAAAAAATAGTACTATTTTCGGAAAGTGTAACCTGCTATGGTCTCCTACTTGGGCCCTAGTCTATGGGGCAGGGTGCAAGCCTAGGGTTGCTGGAAACTCTGGGGCTCTCGGGGGCCCTTGGCATCATTTGTCAGTGGAATTAGCCAGTGGAAATGAGACCACCATATCATGACAGCTGCCTTTGCCCCTGGGTGGTGTTTGGGGTTCGGGTGAACTACCAGTAACTTCTGCTTCAGAGATTGATACTAGAATAAATGGAAGAAATGTCAGATCACAGTCAATATTCATCATATTTCTGGGGTTTACTAGGTGACAGGCCTGCTCTTAACATTTCGAGGTTCAAAGCAAGCATACGTCTGGTGGCCTATTTACCAGATGTCTAATTATTTACAATGTACAAATACAGATATTGTAATTATAAAATTTATGAACTCATTCTCAAATAAATCTCTTACCCTGCCCTCTTGTCAAACGCTTTTCATAACGACCTGGTAGGATAAATTTGAATTGGGATTTCTTGGATTTTGGGGAGTCCCTGAGTGGGAAGCCCCCACCCAAACCCTGCCTGCTTCACCAGCCAGCTGTTCACACCTCAAGGGTTTGAATATGCCGGTCGGCATTCTCAAACTCTATCTGCACAACCTTTAAACAGTCCCCTCTCGGTCAGTTCTTGGGCCTACATGCAGACCTTGGAAGTACGAGCCATCATGGGAGGTAGATCGGGACATGAGGCCCTCCAGCCCTGGAAGCAGGCTTGGAAGGTCTTTGAGCAGAGAAACTGGATCCCAGTTACTGCAAGTGTAGATTAGAAAAGAAGATCTGGGCTCCAGGTGGGCCTGTCCTGAGCTTGTGGCCTCCTCACTCCATATAGAGGACGGGGAGTGGCAGAGAGGCAGAAGAGGGCCAGACGAGTCCTCTGGAAGTTGGGGTGGTGGTGGTGCATAGGGCAGGGCTTTTCTTGCCCAGGGCCCCTGATGTCCAGCTTGGTGTCTAGCCACCCTACCCCCCCACCCCATCAGCTACTGGCCATGCTCACAGCCTCAGGGGTGCTTTCTTTGGGTAGATCTGGAGAAATTTGCCCAGGTGGGTGGCATGTAGCCCTTGTATGTCTTCAGTGTTTATGAAGATGGTCCATACTTTGTTTTTAGTTCCAGTAAAAGCAGAGGAGACTGGGAATTAGAGGGATTCCTGCACCTGCAATCACACACACTTTCCTTCAGAACTTCCTAGAAATAATAACTGCTGGGTACCCATGCACTGAATGAATGCTGTCTACGTACTATTTCCTTTCATCCTTACTGGGCACGAGTAAGTGCCTTATGAGGCACTTCCCTTACCTTCCACCTCCTATAGGTGAGAAAAGGGGGGATCAGAGATGTTAAGTATGTGCTCAAGGTCACACAGCTAATGAGTAGCTGTTTAAGGATTTGAACTCAGGTTTCCTTAACTCAAAAGCACATGCTCTTCACCATGACTCTTGAGGATAGCTTATATAAACAATGAAACCATTTCCCCTTGAATTATTGTCTAGTGGCTTCCTGGGAGCCTCTTTTTCTAGGGAGAGGATATCCCTGGATGCAGGAAGTGAGCCACCAACTAGTTTTCCTGCACACCTCCATCTGAAACTTGCATTTCGCATCCTGGCTTTGCCTTCAGCAGGGACATCTGTGAAAAGAAGCTGCGGCTGAATCAGACCACACAATGCTTTTGTGATGAGGAAATATGCCAGCGAAATGGGGGAAGGGATTTTTTTCTGTTTGGTCCATTGTCAAACCAATTCAAGACATACATAAAATTTAAGTCTTAGATTCCTCTTATTTTTGTTTCCCCTCTGCATTTGGCTTTCCCATGAGCAGTCTTCCATTCCATTTACTACTATCTTTGATTGAATTATGACACCGGAAGAATTTGCAGAAGTAGCCAGAGTCAATGGGTCTTGCTAATCCTGTGGTTAGCAGGTCGAATCAGCAAACACTTGGGTGTGAAGTGTCCAGGGCCAATTTCATTATAGGCCCCATTTGGAAAATGCAGGTGAGAAAAATTATATTAATAACCAGAAAAGGAGACCTTGAGTGGGTTTCCCTATATCACTTATCCCTGGCTGCCTTATGGTACACTGCAGAGTTCTGACTCTCCCGTAAGGAACCCATCTATTCCTAGGACCCTGCTTTCTTCTCATCTGGAAACAGAACTCTATTCAACTTCACAATTGTTCTTGGTGCGGTAGCAACTAAGGTCCAAGGTAGCAGCTCTGCTTCCAAAGTACAGAGTTCCCAGGCTATATTCTATCTTGCGGCTGCTAACTGAGGAAGTCTATGAATGTGTGTGTATGCTTGATTGCAAAATAACCCACCACTGCGGGGCATTGTTCTAAAGAAGTCAGAGAAATGTTGATATGGTCAACGGCAGGATTGTTTTCGATTTTTTACCCCTCCTTCTGTTTATGTCCTTTTCTTTTTGACTGGGCATGGTGAATGTTTTCCTGCTCCAACTGATGTGGTGTTTGGCCACGTGGCTTGCTTGGCTAGCTGGATATTAGTGGATATAATACAAATGAAATGAACACTTGAAATGTGTGTATGTGATTAGGTCTGTCCTCTTTTCTTCATTTGCTGACATGATGATGTGCTCTGGAGATCTCGTTTGTCCCCAGAGACAAGGAAAGGTGAGGAGACCCAAACCACATCTGCAGCCTGGGGTCTGACTCAGCACCACCCCTGGCTGACCACAGAGATGTGAGCTCGGAGGCCTAATAAATCCTTATTGTAGCTGCCGGTGTTCTGTTTTGCAATGATATTGCAAAAACTCATGGATACGGTCTATCAGAGTTCTTGAGAGAAACAGAACCCATTAGATATATAGAGATATACAGAAAGAGGTTGATGACAACAGATTGGTTTGGGTGGTTCCAAATGTTGAGACCTGCTACTCTGGCTGTGTGCGACCTGGAGGCTCCAGAGAGCCCGGGTGTATGTAGTACCAGTCCAATTCGGAAGGCCTAAGAACCAGGAGAACCAATGTCCAAAGGCACAGGGCTGTGAAGTTCATAGCTGAGGTAAAATCATGAAATACACACTGAGAGAAAAAAAGGAACATTGTATGTATGCTCGTCAGGACCAGATTTCTCAAGACTACCTTCTCAGAAATGAGTAAATGGTTTGTGTGTGCATAGATGGGGCTTTTTTCTGTTGATTCTTTTCATTCTCTGGGTGTGGATTTATTGGAAAGGATTTCTTCTTTTGTAACCCGGTATCTGAATGACCTCGTAAAGCCACCCTGGGACAATATTTCTGTATCCACTGTCTGGGCGATCCCACTCTGTTCCACAGCTGTAGACCCATCTTGTACCGGATCAGCTGAAATTCGATCTTACACAGGTGTTAACTGGAGGACTTCATTGATGGGTAGAATGGTTACCACCCATGAAGCATGTCTGACATTGAACTGATGTTCACCCTCCAAAATGATCCGTGTCCGCTTCCATCTTGGTGAACAAGAGAGTTCATCCTTCTTTTTTTTTTTTTTTTTTTTTTAAGATTTTATTTATTTATTTGACAGAGAGAAATCACAAGTACACTGAGAGGCAGGCAGAGAGAGAGAGAAGGAAGCAGGCTCCCTGCTGAGCAGAGAGCCCGATGCGGGACTCGATCCCAGGACCCTGAGATCATGACCTGAGCCGAAGGCAGCGGCTTAACCCACTGAGCCACCCAGGCACCCCGAGAGTTCATCCTTCTGATTGCTCAGGCCAAAACCAAGGAGTCCTTCTGACCTCTCCCATTCTTTCATTCCTTATGTTCAATCTGTCAGCAAATCAGGTGGACTCTGTTCAGTACATATCCAGAATGCAACCATTTCTCACTGCAACCAAGGCTACTTCACTGGCCCAGGCCACCATTAACCACTAACCAACCGTCTTTCTGTTTAAACCCTGGACAACTTTAGTCTATTCTCAACATGGTGGCCAGAAAGATTCTGTGAGGGTGGAAGTCACCCATGTCAGGTCTCTGCTTCTCATTTCACTCACAACAAAAGACAAAGTTCCTGGTCCGGCCTATACAAAGCCCCCATTTCCCCTCTGACTCCACTCCTGCTCTCTCTTCCTCACCCTACTTAGCTGGTCTCCTTGCTTTTCTTTCTTTCTTTCTTTCTTTTTTTAAGATTTTATTTTTTTAAAAAGATTTTATTTATTTGTCAGAGAGAGTAAGAGAGAGAGAGGCAGCAAGTGCGCAAGCAAGAGGAAGTGGCAGGCAGAGGGAGAAGCAGGCTCCCCACTGAGCAGGGAGCCCGATGCAGGACTCGATCCCAGGACCCTGGCACCATAAACTCAGCCCAAGGCAGATCCTTAATCGACTGAACCACCCAGGTGCCCCAAGATTTTATTTATTTTGGGGGGTGGGAAGGGGCAGAGGGAAAGAGAGGGGGAGGGAGAATCTCAAGCAGACTCCATGCTGAGCGTGGAACCCAAGACGGGATTTGATCTCACGACTCATGAGATCATGATCTGAGCCCAAATCAAGAATTGGAGGCTTAACTGACTGAACCACCTGGGCACCCCTCGGCTCCTTGGTTTTCATGAAGTATACTGTGTTTTGTGCTTGTTATTTCTGCTGTTGGGAATACCCTTCCCTCCCCAGGACTCGGTGTGACTCCTTCTCTTCTTCTTTCAGGTTTTCACTCAAAATCATATTCTCAGTGCAAAAGGTACATAATAAATACCTGTAAGATGAGCAAAGGAGACAGATGCTCAGGGAAAGGGTATTCAGGTGAATACCACCTCCTGTTTGTCACACTCTGTCTCCCAGCATGGGCTCCAGCCGACCCATACCATCTTTGTTGGTGACACCCCACTTACCATGTGTCAGGTCCTGTGCCCAGCGCTTCCTCTGCTCCACCCCACCTGCTTCTCCATCCTGCTCAGGAGCCAGATGCTGTCACCCCCGACATTGGGTGTGCCCCATGCCGAGTCCTGGGGTCTTCCAAGGCCACCTCTTGAGCTCATCTTGCATGAACTCATCTAGGCTTGGAGAGTGTTTCCCCTGCACTATGACCCCAGTTTAGAGGGATGGAGGGTTTTCCTCTAATCTGAACCTCCAAGAGCCCCGGGCCATTTGAAGTCTTGGGGCAGCTCAGGGAAGACGGACCGGGACTGGACGTGACTCCCAATAGGCCACAAGAGCCTTGCTCAGCACCTGGCTCTCTGTTTGCTGACTGAATCAGTGAGGGACCTCTTGTCAATGCCTCCTGGGGCTGCCTCAGTATAGGACAGCAGAAAATGAAACAAGTCAAGAAGACGAATAGGCTTAGGTCGTTTTTATACCAACAGTATTTGGTCAAAGTTGGAGTAATATAAAATCTAGCCCAAACAACTGGAGGGTCCTGGGTGGTCTCTGAGCTCTGAGGGGTATAACTACATGTAATGGGGTGAAATTGAGCAAAGGAAAATGCTCTCACAGGGAAGCTGATTATATGTTGCCACTGGGTCCTAAGGAAGTGGTAAAATCCCCTCACTGAAGTTAATTTTGACTACTTTGGGGAAGTACTCATCAGGCACAAAATGAGGGTGGGGGCTGCCTTGGGGGAGTGTGTGGCTTCCTCCATCCCGTAGAGCCTCTAGAAGGCAGCAGGGTTTCCTTCATGAAAGAACCTAGTTTAAGACCAGGGTTGGAAAGTTTGATCTCAAAAAGCATTTTGAGGAGATTGTGTGGGAACCTTTTGATTTTCCTGAGTTTATAATCCGTAGACAGGAATGAGTTTGTTTCTCATCTCTCAGAACAATCTAGAAGCATCTCAGTGTAGATGGGAAGACAACAAGCCTTCTGGAGGCCAACTGACCCCCAAAGTCTGCTTCAGAAACTCAGATGGAGTCTGCATTTTAAATTCCTTTTATGTGGATTAGAGTCTCATAAGGGTCAGGGGTTTCTGGTCAGGTTTGGGGTAAGGACAGGAGACAATGGCAAAGAAATGTCCCCCCTTTCGGCAAGTATGTGGAGGTATGTGGTAGAGAAGATTTTTTTTTTCTTTTCGTTTTCCCAACTTGTTCAAGAAAACAAAGGACTTGAAATGACAGCTCTCAGGCTAAACTCAGTCACAGACGTGTTTTGCTTGGCCCATTCAGGGTTTTTAGAAGACTCGGAGCCAACATTTAAAAATCGGGTGATTTCACATAAATATCTGAATTTTGGAATGGCCTCACAATTCACTGGTATCCCAGTCCACACTCCAGTGGGGCAGAGGCCTCCAGTGCCCCTTTGAGATGGGGCTGTTTCTCACCAGCTAACCGCTGTCCCCACCACTGTAGGGACTGTATCACCATTCGCTGCCTTCTGGATTTTGAATTTTGCCACTCCTGAGATAAAGTCATCTCTTCTTTCAAGAGGCAAGCCTGGGAATTTGAAAATTAAAGCAATTGCTTCACGGCACAAATAAATTGTACAGCAGTCTGAAAGCTATAAACCTCACGAAGAGTAATTCCTTACGAGAGTCTACGCGGGGACGGAAACAAATCATTCCTTGTCTTCGTTTGGGTTTCCTAGAAGCAGAGCCCAAGCCAAAGATTCTTGTGCAAGGGATCTGTTGTGCTGGTGCTCCTAGAAGAGGGAGAGTCAGGGAAGCAGGGCCCTGGGGAAGGAGCTGGACTCCAGGGGGCTCTGGAGCCAGAACGGCACCGCAGCCCTGGTCCCACTGAGGGAGGGGGCGTCCTACTGTCTGTCTCAGGGGAGGTTAGTGGTGGGGGAACCTCCAGGCCAGAGGCTGGCAACCAGGGTGAGAAGGCTGTGAGAAGGCTGGGGTGGGAGAGTGTGCCCTTGACGGATGAGATCCAAGTTACCACACCTTCTGCCACCAGTGGTAGAAGTAATTCTTACTACAGGAGAATGAACAAATACAGGAAAGTTTTGTTTTTTTTTTTTAAAGATTTTATTTATTTATTTATTTGACAGGCAGAGGTCACAAGTAGGCAGAGAGGCAGGCAGAGACAGAGAGAAGGGGAAGCAGGCTCCATGCTGAGCAGAGAGCCCGATGTGGGGCTCCATCCCCGGACCCCGGGATCATGACCTGAGCCGAAGGCGGAAGCTTTAACCCGCTGAGCCACCCAGGTGCCCCAAATACAGGAAAGTTTAAGGAAAAGTGAGTACTTAACCCACAGCTTGGAGATAATTGTTCACCTTTAGACACCGAATTATCCTTTCCTCTTTCCTTTAACTCTGAGTGCCGTCACTTGGGTTTGGTCCTCCTAAATTGTGGGAAATCCAGTGCCTTTGTCAGTGTTCTTGCCCATTCTGCATGTGAGACGGAGAAGGGGGAGCGGAACTGGCCATATGTCCAGCTCCCTGCTCAGCGGGAAACCTGCTTCTCCCTCTCCCTCTGCCTGGCACTCTGCTTATTTGTGCTCTATCTCTGTCAAATAAATAATAATAATAATAAAGGAAAGAAAGAAAGAAAAAGAAAGAAAGAAAGAAAGAAAGAAAGAAAGAAAGAAAGAAAGAAAGAAAGA
>NC_081565.1:63893315-63970927 GCF_022355385.1 Mustela nigripes | reverse complement strand
CACTCCCTGCCTGGCTTAAAGACTTCCGGAAGGTCTGGCGGGCCCTCCCTGGGGCTGCTCCCACCCAGCTCTCCTTCCTTCCCTCCCCCTCTCTGAACCGACTCTCCCAGCCCCTCTCCAGCTCAGTTTTCTCTCAGGGCATTTCTCCTAACGAAATCCTTGCAGGTTCCATCCTGTCTCGGCATCTGCTTCTCTGACCTGCACCAACACGGGTACTTATGTCCTCTGAGGGGGTAACTGCTGCTTCCCACACAATTTGGGGCTGTCTTGGGCCATCTCGGCTTTTGCCCCAGCTGGAGCATTCTGTGTGCGAGGGCTGGAGTGTCCAAAGGGAGAAAAGAAAGCAGAGAGAGAACCCCAGGATTCATCTGGCTGCTTGACAATTTTTCCAATACCTTCCTTTTCTTTAGGATTCCTCTCACAGGTGCTGAATCCTGGGCTCACTTGGAAGCCCACTCAAGAGGCCAAGGGAAGTGTGACCAGAAAACAGAGGCTGTACTGCCACACACCAGCAGACTGGGGAGGCGGTGGCAGGTCTTGACCCTGACCCTGCTGATCTTATCTCTTCTATTGTTTGCCAGGCTCCTTGTTCTCCATCTTGTACTGGTAAGACTTGATGTCAGGGTCACAAATTCTTATTCTCTGTCCCCCATGGCAAGTTCCTCACTTAGCTTTCTGATTCTGGCACTGATGTTTTGGTTTCTTCCTACAGTGGATGCTATCCCTGGTCCCCCTGCCTTCCCTTGACATTCATTTCCACACATGGAGCTGTTCACAGCAGGCACCTCTGAAGTCTTTTTCTGGTCACAGGAGATGCTTGGCCTGATCTCAGGGTCAGCCAGAAGTGCCATGAGGTTGGTGTCCCAGAAGCAGCTCTGGCTAGTGATGGACAAGGTGTTGGATAAATGCCCTAGCTTCTTGCCTCTTGGTTGAGATTGCTCTGAGGGAGTTCTATGCAGTCTCCAAGGTTCCCCAGAGGACTGCCTTCTGGAGTACCTGGGTTACACAAACCTTCTACTGCCTTCCCATTTCCCAACCAGCGTTTCCTGGAACTACCTCCCAAGTCAAACACTAGTGCTGGGATCCTTATCTTTTTTTTAAGATTTTATTTATTTGACAGAGATCACAAGTAGGCAGAGAGGCAGGCAGAGAGAGAGAGAGGGGACAGGCTCCCCACTGAGCAGAGAGCTGATGCGGGGCTCGATCCCAGGACCCTGAGATCATGACCTGAGCTGAAGGCAGAGGCTTTAACCCACTGAGCCACCCAGGCGCCCCTGGGATCCTTATCTTGAGGTCTGTTTCAGGACAGTGGCCATGCTAGCTCCCATGGCTCCCTGCTGCTTTGGGTTCAATCTCAGGATAAATGGGAACCCGAAGGAGCAGTGGTGAGAGAGGCCCAGGAGGACCTGGGCCACCCTTCTGGCCTGTGGTGTCACTGCTGAGAACACTGAAGAGGAGCCCCCCTTTTCCAGAGGCCGAAGGGGCAGGGGACTCAGCCTAAGGATCCAGAGGCAAGGGTGACAGAAGAGGACCCTTGGATTATATTTGACCCATGAATGATTTTGTTTGGCCTATAATTTTTTGAACTTGAATTAGTTGCCAAAACCAGAAGAGTTCACATAAAAATTCAGTGTGTCTTGCAGGAAAAAGTTGGGAGATACAGCTGACGATGCTGGTCAGCATCTCCCTCTCATGCCAATGACCCGCCCTAACTGACCCTTCAGATAGCACTCATGTGTTCCATTTCTATACCCCCAACCACCTGGTTTGGTTTCCTTGGCTTGCAGGGGTCCTGTGGTCATTTGGGCTGGTGGCCCCATGCTGGGATTGCTGGTCCCCTAGAACTGAGGAGAGGCATATGGCCCCATGCTAAATCACACGGAAGGAACAGAAATGGTGGGGCTGCTGAGCCGTGGGCTTACTAGAAGCTGATGGATGGACTACGATTATATCGGGAGCCCAGCACCTTCTTAAAAGAACAAAGCCAGGGGCGCCTGGGTGGCTCAGTGGGTTAAAGCCTCTGCCTTCGGCTCAGGTCATGATCCCAGGGTCCTGGGATCAAGCCCCGAATAAGGCTCCCTTCTCAGCGGGGAGCCTGCTTCCTCCTCTCTCTCTGCCTGCCTCTCTGCCTACTTGTGATCTCTGTCAAATAAATAAATAAAATCTTTAAAAAAAAAAAAAAAAAAAACAAAGCCAAAAAGGTCAACGAGCTCCACTGGTTCTGAACCTTTGGCCCCATTTGTTAAAAATACTAAGATTTGGGCCCCATCTCCAGGAATTTTGGTTTGACTGGTCCGGGGTTGGCCTGGGGTATGGCTATTTTGAAGAGAGTTGGTGTATGCTGGAGTTGGCTTGTACAACTCTGGAGAGCCCATGGTGTGTATCTCTTGCTGAAATTGATGGATGGGAGTTTTTAAACCACGGAGACCAGAGCTCACTCTGCCCCTCTAGGGGGTCTATTATTAGACATTAACCAGCGCAACCCTGAAGAGCCCCATGTTGGTCTAATGGGAACTGTGACACGAGCTGTGGCCTTCGCAGGGATTAGTAGCCCCAACGTGGGATTTGTTGACCAGTTTGGGGCAGAAAACTCTACACACGAAGGGCTTTAGGTCCAAGCTGGTGGAGGCCCCATGGAGTCTTCCATTTGACTTGAGAGTTGGAATTTCCATTCCTCTGATCATTAACTGTGTGACCTTGGATAAAATGTCTTCACCTTTGGGCTCCTGGCTTCCTGTGGATTCGGTAGGAACAGCACTATCCACCTCTCAGGAGGGTTGTAAGAATGAATGAGATCCCACAAACCAGTCATCGCCACCGTGTCTGCCATAGAGTCATACTCCATAAACGCCATTTGTCTCTCCCTTTGTCTGAAAAGGTACAAAGTACACAGTGTAGCTTCTCAAGCTTCCTTCAAGGAGTGTGTCATGACTGACCGCCGATCGGAGAGGGTGTTCGAGAAGATCTGCTTGGAGGCCTTGTGGGGAGAAACACCATGGACCGGTTCTTCTGTGGCTGGGCCTGGGCCCCTGGGGGTGGTAGAGTTCATTTTTCAGGTGGAAATGACTCTTCCAACTATGACTGCTTTCTTTGATACAGGAGAATCGAGGGCTGTTGTCTATTGAAAGAAAAAAAGAGCTACATTAATTACAGTCTCACCCATGACATTCACTCTGACTAAAATCTCACCACTCACCATTTCATATGATCTCTTTTAACCTGAAAAGCAGCTTTTTTTTTTTTGCTCCCTTTCTAACCCAGACCCAGTATTTAGCAGGGTAATGGGATTTATGATTTTGTTTACATCAGTCTCCGTGGCGATCCACCATAAAAGATCAGTTGCTTGGCAACTTGGCATTGTGGCGTTGCAATGGAGGGTGGAATTTTTTGTCCCTCTGAAGCGAGGGCTTAAGGAAGAATGAAAACTTCTGCTCATACTTCTCGTGAATGCTTTTATTTTCAAGGTCAACCAAATGTTTTTTCAGGGAAGACTAATGCACTTTTCTTCAAGCGATACACCGTAAAATGTTTCTCCAAGATTATCCTGTCTTCGAGCCGAGGACAACGGGCTCTCCATGCTTTTATTCTGTCCTTGCTGTTGCAAAATTAGGTTTGAGCAACTCTGGGACCATCATAATGGAGGGGGTCCCTCTCATTTACTGGCATTTTCTACACTCATTAGCAAATGCTTTTTTTTTTTTTTTTTAATGAGCTGCTCTACACTCTGAATCACTTCTCCTCTTAGAAACCAGTTTCGTTTGGTTTGCAATTGGTTTACCACGATCCCTTTGATGAAGGGGTCAATGTTAGCTGAAGCCTGGAGGGCACAAAGCAGGACCCCAATTTCCCTCTGAGGTTCCTACTGATGATAGGCGTTTCTTCCAACGATCAAAGGGCCCGTTTTAAAACATGCAAAAGCCCTTCCCTGACCTCTTTCTCAACACGGGTGCACACGAAGGGGAGAAGTTGACTCATACAGATATGCATGGACGCAGCCCATGTCAGAGTGTGAAGCCTGTAGTGGGAATCAACAGTGAAGGTCATAGGAGCTAAATGAACACCTGCCAAGTGCTTTACTTATAGTACCCGGCATCATTCTTGCAACAACACTCAGCCATGTGTAATCTGCTAGGGGGCCAGTCATGGTGATCTTAGCAATCGAGACCCCCTCTGCGGGGCGATGGCTCCCTCATCAGCAAGCTAAACTCAGACCTCAGCTTCTCATGGTGAGTGATCACTGACTGCCCTGGTCACAGGCCCATCCTCACCTTGAGTCATTTAACCTCAAGACTCTTCTGCATCCCTGTGAGGTGTGTTCATAATCCACTGGGTTGTCACTACCGTGAAGTATGCTTCTCGCACCCGAACGTGTGTGAGAATCATGTGTGGGTCTTGCTCATGTGCACACGCTGAGCCTCATCCTCAGAGCCTCTCATTTAGCGGGTCTCTGGGTTCTGGAAATATTTGATGAGATACTTTATGATGCACTGTTTTCACCTCACTTCTTGCCAAGGACGTGGCAGCTTTTATGTTTGTCGACTGTTGACAGTTTACATGCATTGCGTAACATTTGTGGAGTGATTTGTAATTTACGTGCACTGTGTCATTTGGCCCAGTGGGGTATGGTTTGCCCACTTTACAAATTAACCAATGGAGGCTGAGATGGTTCAAGGGCTGGAGATATAACATCAACCAGGCCTTTGGGTCCTAAGTTCCTGTCTCTTCACTCCACGGGAGCTGACCAGCTGTGTGTCTGGTCATGAAGTTGCGTCAGTGCTGTGAGGCAGTGGGAATCACACTTCCTGAGGAGACAAGATGGAACCTTGGTGAAGAAAGGAGTCCCAAAATAGAGGCTGAGAGTTGAACTCTGACCACTCAGTTGGCATCCAATTCCCTATCCATTAAATAGAGATAAGAGTATTTCTATCTCAAAGGCTGTGCAGAGAATTAAATGTGTATAGTGGGTTTGTCCCAGAGTAAGCTGTTACTAGAATTCCCAGTAAATCAGAAAAGATACTAGCAGTATGAAGATAGCAAGACCATTGCTCACATGGATTCTAGATGTTTCATAGGCAAGGACACACTCCTGTGTTTTCTGATTAACTCTGAAATGCTCATACAAGTTTCAGAATATTACTTTGTGGTAGAATTAAATCTTGGTTCTGAGGTAGTCCTTATTTTGGAACACGACAGCCCATAGCTGGATGTCATATTGTTTCTTTTCTTCCTTTGGTTCAAACTAAAGCACTTGAAAAGGGGTTAAAGTAATTGGTTGTTCAGTCCACTCATGTGTAAGCATGTTACTGAAGAGTCAGGGATGGCTAGAGAAAAAGACTAATAAATTCTACTTATCAAGTATTAGGCGCCAATCCCAATGCCGGTGTGCGGAGGTGGGAGGTAGGAGGAAACCCTGCCCAAAGTTTGCATTGGAAGTCATTCAGCTGTCTCCAAAGCTGGCTTCTTAACCACTCTGCTATATTGCCATGCCTCTTAACCCAAAACAAAAGTCTACCACTGACTTAAAAAACAAAAAATCTGAATTTGGGAAGAGAAGTTTCTGTCTTCTTTCTTATCCAAGCTTGGGCTGTTTTCTGAACTGGTAAGTCCAAGTGCATGTTTCATTTCATCTTGAGTTTCTTTTTGGCTCTAAAGCCCAATGCCTGAGTAAGGGGCACAGGGACATTTAAGGCAGAGAAAGATGGAAGACAGAGAGCCCAAGCCAATGATGCTTCAGGAAAGGGGCCCAAACTTGTGACGCCCAAGGCCAGCATCATTAGACTGTAGTGTGGCTGGTTGGAAGCCATGGATGGTGGGCGCTGCATAGACAATGGGCTTCCCTAGCGGTTGCTTGGGTTTGTTGGGTGGCTCTGGGGCCAATAAGGTAAACTCTCAAGCTTGCTATAACCTTGGAGTGTCTGTGGCATTGCCTGCAAAGTTCCCTCTCCCAGGGCTGAAAAGTTCCTGGAATGACCTTTTAAATTGGGTAACTCGACCTCCTCAGCCAATGCATGAGCTCATGATGTCATCAAAAGAGCAGTGAGCTCTTTACAGCAGCTGGTATAAGGAGGCATCCTGCGGGGTGGCTAGAATTAACTGCATTTTCCAGACATGGAAACGGATTTAAGGAAGCTCGGTAAAGGGCCCAAGAACACATAGCTAGTAAGTAAAGTGTTCTGTGAAAGCATCCACACCTGAATCTGCCAATTCGAAAATACACGTCCTTTTCACTGCTCTCTGTTGCCTTTGATGGGAAGGTCCAGCTCCTGGGAATCTTCTAGAGTAAGAAAGGGCCTTGGGGAGAGAAGGCTCTTATAGAGGGGCTGTGGTCTCCCCAACCCACCTTCTCCTCAGACCACCTGACAGAGAAGCTGGCGGGCTTTCATAGGTGCAGGAGGGTGCTGACGGACACTCATGGACCACAGTAGGCATGTCCTTTCACCCAGATTAAACTGGGACCCAACGTGGCTAAGTAACAATGGTGAAGGAATGTCAACCTGGCCTGAGGGAAAAAGAAAGTACAGGAATTGGGGTGCCTGGGTGGCTCAGTCGGTTAAGCAGCTGCCTTCAGCTTGGGTCACGATCCCGGAGTCCTGGGGTTGAGCCCCCTGTTGGGCTCCCCACTTAGCGGAGAGCCTGCTTCTCCCTCTCCTGCTGCCTGCTGCTCTGCCTACTTGTGCTCTCTGTCTCTCTAATAAATAAATAAACTCTTAAAAAAAAAAAGAAAGAAAGAACAGGAACAAAGTGAGTGGATGGGCTAACAGCTCAATTTCACTGTATTTGGCTCTGCTTCAAAAAGTCCAGGTGGAAGGTGTAAGTGGCTTTCAACATGGATGGAGTCCCAGGAAGCTTCTCTGAGCAAAAAAGACAAATCCTCAAAGTCTATCATGCCATTTATGTAAAGAAACATAATTCCCACAAAGATACTATGAAGTGTCTGAGAGCACACACTTGTATGTATACATGTGAGCCTACATGGAGCCAGCAGGAATTTCTCCTAACTTTGGCTACCTCAGGGACTGGGACTGGAGTAGTAGACTTCAAAATTAACCAAATGTTTTAATTCTTGAAAGTAGAGAGAACTTGTGTATTATTTTTACAATCAAACACTAAATTAAAAATAATGGTTAAGAAAGAGAAAGTGGCTCATTGTAAGGATTGCTTGAGGGGTGACACTTTGATGACTCTGCTTTGACCGTCCCCTGAATAACTGAGGCTCAGAGGCTCCTTGCTGCAGTTCTGTAACTTCAGTCTTACAGATGGAGGCTCCACCAAGTTCCCATTGCCCTTAGGGTTTGGGTGAGCAACAGCCTTAGTATAGAGTAGGGAAGCCTTTCCCCCAGGGTTGATGGCCCCTCACTTTCTCATAGGCCTTTTACTACATCCATTCCCTCCTTTTGAAGTGTCTTTAATCAGTTTTGTTACAGGAAAACTAAATGGTGAAAGCTTAAGGGGTCTTTACTTCCAGACACATCTAGATTTTACTAGGGAGTAAAGAAAGCATTCTGGAGGAAATGATGAGCGCAGTCTGGGGACGCTGGCAACCAGGCTTTATGCGAGTGCTCCCATAGCTGACAAGAGACTCTAATTTTGCCTCAGGCCAAAGGGAGAAAGGAGACTTGTGGTCTGTAAAGCAGGCAGATTCGTTTTAACAGAGAGTTCCTTCTCAACTCATTAGCCACAGGATTAAACAGGTACTCTTTTTTCCCCTCGCCTTAATCTCTGATAATCCCAGATAATCTCCGCACTGAAGATGACACTCCTCAGTGGGGTTGACTCATACATCCCTAACGTCTGGGCAGCCAGATGCCTGCTGAAGTGCAAGCTGTCTTACTCTGGGGCCGAGTCCACTGTCTGGATGGGATCTTGGAGTTGGCAAGTAGATCTGTTGTCAGAGTACAATTTTCACCTTTCTCTTGACTGGGTAATAGAGCTGCAGTCTTAATAATCCAAGAGTCCAAGCCACACAGTCTAAGAAGCACGAGGGACCTGGATAGCATATCCCTTTCCTTCCTTCCTTCCGGAACAGCATGGGAGGCCAGACTTCCTTGTTGGCTATTGAAATCACACAGCATAGTAAAAAATTTGGTGGAAAATAGACATGACTGGTGAGTGTGAGGAGGATTTGGGAGACCAAAGGGATGGTTCAATTAAAAATAACTACATTTTATTTTGATACAATCATTGACAAGCCAATCATGTCCAAGAACAATCTTTATTCCTTGCTGTCAGTATGTGGCAGTTGTCCTTTCCTTGATGAGACAGCTGGTGTAGGGAAAAGAATATGGATTCTTTAGGTGGGAAAACCCGAGTTCAAATCTCGTTTCTGTGACTTATTCATGGTATAATCTTGGACAAACCGTTTGCCCCTCTGAGCCTTAGTTTCCCCCAGGAGAATCAAACTTATAATGCCCTTTGTCCACGGCTATAGAGCTTAGAATACTATATCTTTAGTCTGCCTGGCACATACTATGTGCTTAATAAAAAGGGAATTTATTGGTTTATCTAACTGAAAAGTCCAGAACTTCAGGTATGACTTAATCTAGTTGCTCAAGCTGATTTTCATGCGGAATCAGTCTTTCTTTTTCTCCACCTCTTAGGCTGTTTCCCTTTGAGCTGGCTTCCCTCAAATGACAGCAAAGATGGACATCGGTAGATCGAGATTTATATTCTAACAGTTGAGCAAGCTTGGGAGAAAAAAGACATGTTTTCCAATTGCTTAGTATATTCCCAAATTATTCTAATGGGAGTGATTTAGGTATATCATCTTCCCACCCTTCAGCCAATTATTGTGTCCAGAAGATTGGAATATGTTAGTCATGCTATGGTCATGTGTCTGACCTGGCATCTGGTAAACACACGTGAACCAGACAGAGGGTTAGAGGGATGATCCTAAGGAAAACTGGGATAGGCGCCATTATCAGAAGAAGGGATAATAGATATTGGGCAGGGACAAACAAGAGACCCCAAGGGCGTGTTTTTAGTAGATTCTCTAATTGTGAGATTGACAGCCTTGGAAGATTACTGTTCAACAGATGGTTGCCATTAATTTCCTTAGCTGCTTATAAGTTTTTTGATTCTCTAGTTTTTCAGAAATACAAAAGAGTGAGCAAATTAACAACTTCTTAATGGATATGCAGGATTATAATTTGAAAGTGACCAGTGTCCTAAACGTCCATGGGAGTGATCATGCTGGAGTTGTTTGTTTTAAGTAAGCTCTGTGCCCAATGTGGGGTTGAACTCATGACCCCAAGATCCAGAGTCACATGCTCTACCAACTGAGCCAGCCCCTCATCCCCATACTGGAGTTTTAAAAGTAATTAAAATGGACTTCTAGAAAATGTTTTCAGCTCTTACTATCTATGTGGAGGGAACTTAGTAGACACCCCAGCTCCGTAAACTGCTTTAGGCATATTGCCCCAGGACACATGCTATTTCTTCTGTATTAATTGAGTACCTTTGAGAGTGGAAATTCCTAATACACTAGAAGGTTCTCTTCAGAGAACCATCAGAAAACACTGGGTTTGATTTGCTCCAATTTCACAATCACTGAGCAGCATACCTTGAAGACAAAGAGTCAAAAACCTTTACCACAAGGACACAGCAAGTGCCCCAAAGATTGGATGCTATTGAAAATATACAAAGGTTCCCCCTAAGGGGGAACCAGACAAGGATAAATATTTGGGGGAGCTTAAAACCCCTTCATGAAGGACAGCAAATGGAATGGATTTTGAAGGGTATGGTCATGTTGGCAAAAGCTCTACCTGGCAGTATGAACCTGAGCATATATCATGATGGATTGTTTCCTGTTGGTCTCTGCATATAAATAGTGTTGCTATCAGCTAAGAATGCCTGGTCGACCTGGAGGGTATATAGCATGCCTACAGGTCAGTGAGGCTTGGGGTGGGGTGAGGGGAGAGAGAGAGAGAGAGAGAGAGAACCTGTGAGAGAGCAGACTTGGGGTTCAGCAGTTACTGGGGCTGAGAGGTGGGCACCAAGGTTTTGCAGATTCATTCTCTATTGGTGAATTTAAAACATAAGAGTAGAATTAGGCGTGGGAAGGGAAGACTAGGGTCATTCAAATGGTTACTTATCTAGGTCACCCCAGAACTTTCTAAAAGGAGAACTTAGTGGGTATGGGTGGCCTGCCTCCTTATCTGCTTAGCTGTGTTACACAGCTGGCAATATGTTGTCTTTTAAATGGAGGCCTTGGCAATCCAAGTTTAATGACAACCACTTACACTCCAAGTATTGAAGCCTCCAGAGGATTTCTTCTTTCACAGCCCAAAATAAGAACAACTAGATTTCAAAGAGTGCTGTTGACCTCACAAAATGCCCTCATAAGCATTTTCTATGGATCTAAGAACAAAGTCTCCCAAGCAGTAGACATTCTGATTGCTTGCTTTGGATTTGGGGTTGTGGTTCCGAGGTATGACCTGCCTTGTAAGGAATGCATTTCTCTGCCCCCAGAACTGGCCTTCCTGCTTTTCAACCTTTCTTTGAGCTCTTTGTGTATGCTTTGTAGCTTGATCTGGGGGTCAGATCAAAAGCATTTCAGAATTTCATTTCAAGTTTCAAAAGCATTTCAAATTTCAGAATCTTACCATTGTTAGTGCATTAACATTATATGTAAATGGATTATAATTTAAAGGCAAAAAAGACGGGATTTTCTCCTTCCCCAAGTTGATGGGAACCCAGTGTCCAGCAAGGCTCTCCCTGAGAGCAGACTCTCTCAGAATCATACAGACAGGAATTTTCAACAGCCATTTAAATTGCTTCCTTCACCTCATACATTTTTTATCATGGCCCATGAATTTATGCCCTGGAAAGTCTTTTAAAGATTAGAAAAATTTTGCTTGGCTCCTGTTCTGTGTTATAATTTAGCTGGAAGGCAATGCAGAGAGCAGGCTGTTTTAAAAGGTCTGTGACATGAACGAGGGTCCTGGGCCACTAGATTTTAATTTATACCATGCATGGCTGTCCATTTCTGTCTTTGGTCAGGTTACCTTTTGCTCTCTTGGTGGCCACCTCTCCATTTCTGAAAGGAGACCCTTATTCTGGAACATTAACAGAACAGGGACACTTTCCTGCTCTCGGCTTTCTCCTTTAAAGGCACCGAGTTTGGTTCCCATCTCTTGGATGCTATCCAAGAGGAGTTTCAGAAGAGGAAAAAAAAATCCTCACCAGGTCAGTGGGTAATTCAGGGCCCCCCAGAGTCTTTCCTGGGGATCATGTCCTAACATTGGTCTTTGGCAAGCCTCTTCTCTTCCCTCCTTTACTGGCCAGGCCTTGGCTCTGCGAACCACTTCCCTCTCAGTGCGTCAGTATTTACTTGAGGGGGAGATAAGTCACGTGACAAGGGAGGTGTTTATTGCTCCCTATCTAGATTTAATGGGAAGGGAGCCGTAGAAGCTGTCTGGCATCTCATGTAGTGTCTGAATTCATGGACCCTGTTGCTACCCAAAAGGGGAGAACTGGTTTTAGAATTGAAATCGCGGGCGTGCCATTTGTGACTGTGCCAACCTAAACACTTTTCATATAGAAACCCCAAACATTCTACCCATGAAAGCCACCAACCTAAATAAGAAGGATTAGAGACCTCCTGATATTTGGAGAAGTTTGAAAAGAGAAAAGTGAAAGCCATGTGCTCAGTGGGTGCTGGCCCCTGCAAGCTGTAGCCACAATAAGGTGTCAGGGTGACAGGATTACACCAGGAAGAGGAACACATCTGTACTCATGGGCTGAACAGAACTGTCAAGGAGAAGAGGAAGTTTGTGATTGGAAGGGTCTTGGCCAAGTGGGGAGTCTGAAATAAATAGCTTTGCTTGGCGGTTCTTTATTTCTTCTGTTGGCAGAGTTTGGGGGTAGGGTGAGTGAGCCGGGCTGTGTGAGGAGGGGATTACTGCAGACTGGCTTATTCTTAGATGCTCCATCAGTGGCTGCCTGTGAGTGGAGGGTCCAGCAGTGGGCTTCCCTGGGAGAGGTCCCTTTTGTTCCACTAGGAAATTTCTGTAGGAGTGATTAGAAGGATAAATTATCAAAAGGAAAATCAAGAATACAGGATGCCAGTTTTATTTGGCTCTCTGTGTATGTGTGTGTGTGTGTGTGAGAGAGAGAGAGAGAGAAAGGAAGGGATGGGGAGGGGGCTAAGATGCATGGATTCCTCTTCAGTGAGTGAACCTCAGCTGGTGATAGTTTTTCCCTGCCTTGTTCAAGGAGACACAAACTGAGATTATGAAGTGTCAGGTTGTTTACTAAAGGTCTTGGTGAGCTCTGGGGTAAACCGTACTCTGGATTCAGTCAAGAAAGCACAACTTGCAGACACAGGTCATGAGTGAACTTATATCAAAAATGGGGAGTACAGTTCTGAGCCTTTCCCAGTCCTGATTCCATTTGATCCCATAATACCTACCAGAGGGGGCAAGGCAGACATTTTCTTTTTTTGTTGTCTTCCCATAGATGGGGAGAACAAGGCGCAGAGAGAGTTTGGGTCTCTAGCCAAGGGTCTGCCTACCCTTTGGCAGAATCCTGTTCTCACCTCCTTTATAGGTTATGAGCTCATGAAACAGCTTTGCTGGGGGCATTGGAGCTACTTGAAAGGTAGCATCTTAACTAGCAGTTGTGATTCCAGTGGGCCCATCCTGAAAGCACTTCTCAGGGAAGGGCAAGCTCAACAAACACAAAGCTTTGGCTTAAGGTGTGCAGTGTTATGGGAATAAATCCCAAATCTTGGACCATGGGAAGTAACTCTCACTAGGATTGGGAAGCCCCTCTCAGCTGTCCTGCAGCATGACTACTTCCTCAGCCTCTCTTAAATGCGTGGCCCTGGAAAGAGAGCAGTGCCCAAAGCAGACAAGACTCTCTGTCTCAATGGCAGAGGAAGCAGGGTTAGTAAGTAAAAGTGTGGAGTGTCATATGGTGATAAGTGCTGTGAGGAAGAACTAAGAGCAGGGAAGAGGGACAGGGAGAGGGACAGGAAGAGCAAGAATTGCCCTTCTTGTTTTTTTTAGTTTTGTTTTAAAGATTTTATTTATTTATTTGTCAGAGAGAGAGTGAGTGAGAGCGAGCACAGGTAGACAGAGTGGAAGGAAGAGTCAGAGGGAGAAGCAGGCTCCCTGTGGAGCAAGGAGCCCGATGTGGGACTCGATCCCAGGACGCTGGATCATGACCTGAGCCGAAGGCAGCTGCTTAACCAACTGAGCCACCCAGGCGTCCCAAGAATTGCCCTTCTGAGCAGAGTGGCTGGAGAGCTGTTGCTGGAGGGGTACCATGTGGTAAAGCTGTGAAGACTGTGAGGGGTGAGTCAGGCAGGTACCTGAGGGAGAACATGCCAGGCAGAGGGAACAGCAAAGAGGTCATATTGCTGGGACCATGGGTGAAGGCTGTGGAGGCAGAGTGGGTCCATGATACCCACTGTTGAGGGCCCAGACGCCAACTGAGAGGAGTCTGGCTTTTCCTCTCAGTGAAATGGAAAACCATTAAGGGTTTGGCCAGTGAAGTCATATGCTTTGCAAGTTCTCTGATATTGAGAATAGACCCAGGAGAGAGGCAAGGACAGAAACAGGGAGACTAGGAGCCAGGGCAATAATTGAAGGGGAGATGACAATGACTGGGTTCTGATAGACTTGATGGATTTTGGGTAGGGTGTGAGGGAAAGCAGAAGTCAAGATGAACTGGGAGTACCTGGGTGGCTCAGTCAGTTAAGCATCTGACTCCTGATGTTGGCTCAGGTCATAATCTTAGGGCCATGAGATCGAGTCCCACGTTGTTGGGCTCTGTGCTTAGCAAGGAGTCTGCTTGAGATTCTCTCTCTCCCTCTCCCTCTGCCCCTCCTCCTGTTCTCTCTGTCTCTCAAATATATAAATAAATCTGAGGGGAAAAAAAAAGAAGTCAACATGAACCTAAACTTCCCCAGAGGATAGAAAGATGAAGTTGCAATGAGTTAAGTCTGTGGAAGGATGGAAGGACCAGGCCTTCGGGGAGGAGTCTTGGAACCCTCTTTTGAACATGTTAATTGTGCCCTTTAAACACCCTAGTAATAATGTTGAAAAGGGCTGGTGGATATATATGAAAGGAGTTTAGGGGTGAAGCTGAAGCTGGAGATGTGCTTTAGCATATGATGTCATTGAGAGAAGAGCCATGTTCCTCCAGCATTAAGAAGTCACAGAGAAAAGGGGGACCTTGGGAAATGTTTTCTGTTAATTTGGAAATGAGTTTGTCCAGAGAGAGCTACAGTTTAAGTGGCTACTGAAATTTTTACTTCTAATCACCTACCTGTAGATGAGGTTCCTTTTTAGACTGGGACTTTGCAGGTGACACTGGCCTATGACTTTTCTTTCTGTTAGGGCAGCATGGACTGTGGTGCTTTGAAGAGCCAGAGAAGGACTCTCAGTCCTCAGCATCTCAGATAGAGTCAGGTGAGAAACACAGCCAGGTGGGGGTTAGACACTCTGCTCCCTTTAACCTGCTGGCAGAGCAGCCTCAAGCAGCTCCTTGAACTCTCCAAGCCTGGATTGCTTCTTTGTAAAGTCAAGACAATAATGGCATGTGAGTCATAGGATTGTTTCAAGGAGTAGGTAATAATGAGTGTTAAAAGCACTTAGCTGAAACATAGTAAGCTCTCAATAAGTGTTAGTTTTTATTGTTGTTATTTAATTTTACCTTTTTTTAAGGTACTTTGAGATTTGAAGTGAAAATTGGCAAAAAGGAGAAAAGTACCATTGATTACCAGGAGTCTAAGATAAATTTAAATTAAAATTAGGTGGCATTTTACTAACTCAGTAAATAAATTATTTACTAAAATCTCTGCTTGAAAATACCCAAACTAAAGGGGGGAAATTCTTGGTGCTCCAGTATTTCTCCATTATTTACTTCAGCTAAATATAATTCTATTTGAGGAATGCCTGGGTGGCTCAGTTGGTTAAGTGTCTGCTTTCAGCTCAGATCATAATCTCAGGGTCTTGGGATCAAGCCCCACTTCTGGCTCCCTGCTCAGTGTGGAGTCTGTTTCTCCCTCTTCCTCTATCCCCGACCCCCACCCCAGCTCGTGCTCTGTCTCTATCTCAAAAAAATAAATAAAATCTTAAAAAGACTACAATTCTATTTGGTAAGCAGCTCACAATGGTTACTCTACGGAGACACTGAGATTTCAAAGGAGTTAAAGTAATAAAAATCATTATTTTCCTTTTTCAATATGGCTGAGTCTAGATCTGCTTTGATTCTCACTGCCTCTACGTCACTGGCTTCTTTCCACTCCCCTCACTCTTCCTTACAAAAGAAGGTTCTCTCTTACAAAACTTCTCTTACAAAACAGTGAGCTTCTTGGGGACAGCGTCATCTGTATCACGTAGATGTCAGGTGTCACTCACCTATGTACCCTCAGCACACAATGAACACTCAGGGCATTTTTGTTTAAAAAAAAGTTATTGATGACTGATTAAATGATTGACTAACTGAATGAATAAATGAAACTCAGTCCTTTCCAGGAAATTCTCCATGAGATGGAGAAGAAAGATGTTCATGTAGATCAATTAAAAAACAGTGTGTGATTATTAAGGCAGACAACTTGTATAGGCAGGAGTTTTGAATTGGAGTGTGAATCCAAAGACCTCCCACAGTGTACGTGGGATGAGCTGGTTTTAAGAGATCAACTTCAGATGTTCAAATTCCACATTGACTGAAAAATGGCTGTGATGGGGTAAGCCCATCACCTTTCTCAACTCCCTATTTACCTGGTTAAAGAAAGCTGTGGGCTTTCACTCATTATGAGTCCCTCCATGGGGTCTTGCACAGGGGTGTAAAAGTCTTTGGGGTAATAAAATTATGATTCAACATATTGGTGTTGGCAAAACTTCGGTAACTGGACACCACTGACCTCCAGAGAACCTAGTGTCTTTCTGTTATAGGCTGAGTTCTCCAGAAGCAGAAGCTGAAAGAGTATTTGGGGTGCCAGATATCTTTAGGGATCAACACCTGCCAAGGGAGAGAGGCAGAAGAAGTCAGACTGAGATGCAGGCCTGACAAAGGCTTGGCAACCCTTGGGGAGTTAAGCACTGGCCCCCAGAGTGGTCCTCACTGGGCAGGAAAGGCACACTGGTTGGCTTTCTTGAAGCCAAGGCCAGCCCCAAAGGAGTTAATTGGAGGCCATCTGCTGGCTCACCTCCCACAGTTGGGCAGGGTTTCTTTGGAGGGGATCTTCATAGCATATCGTTAAGTCTACCACACTTTCACTGTGTTGTATGCAATTCTGCCATGGGTGAAATGTGGTGCCCAGAAAGGAAGTATCTGGGCCTGTGAATTCAGATGTTTGTAGAGTGAGGCAATAGGAGTGATGAAGATTTCTGTTCAACAATCTCTCCCCTTCCATCCTTAAAATAATGTCAAAGAATATATACTTCCTAAAGGAAGACTGTCAAACATGGAGTAAAGAAGGTACCAAAAAGCAATAACAAAGGTCTACTCCATTAAAACAATTAATTCACAATGTGGTGCTGTGCCTTCTTGATATCTAAGACAGACAGTTGGTCTACCATTCATTTGCCTATGCATTGATCTCTCATCTCAGAATTCAAATTCAGAAGTAAGGTGGTTGGCTAGCTTTGGGTATTATTAACACATAAAGTTGAAACTGAAATCAGTTTTTCTCTAACTGAAACTAAATCTGGTTTGGCTGCTTGGCTTGACAATGTGGACTGCTTTGCCAGATAGGTTATAGAGCAGACATTTCCCTGAACTGAATCAGCTAAATCTGAAAATCCAAGCTTTAGATGAAAATATACTTAAAGCATGTGATGAAATAAAATAATTTTATTGAAATTGTATTGGTTAGAGGTGGGGAAGGGAGGTTGAAGAATAGTACTCATAAATGCAGGAATTTTTTTTTTTTTTTTTAAAGTGCAGGAGGTCTTAACTGGGGTGATGAAAATGTTCTGAAATTAGATAGTGGTTATGATTGTATAACTTTGTGAATATACTAAAATCCACTCAATTATGCACTTTAAAGGGGGGGAGTTTTATAATATGTGAATTATGTTTCAATTTAAAAAGAAAAAAAATATTGTATTGGCGATGTTGTATTGAAATAACAAGTATTTTAATTTTCCCAAACTTTTCAGTTTAAACAGGGGACCTCTAAGTAAATGAGTACCAGGTATAATTAGCAGTCATCTGAGAAGTCTGGGTATAGCCTTTTTGGTGTCTTTCCCAGAATTAGGAAAGCAAATGACTAATGACTGGGTAACAAATATATTTTCAGCTCTCATGATTTCTAATTCTCTTCTTTCAACAAAATTGAAGGAGGACCAAACTGGTTTGCCAGCTGATGGGTCACTACTAACTTTAGAGACTATTATGGAATTTTTGGCATCATAAAAGTTCTTTCCTTCATGTCTTATTTTTGGGAGAACAAGATTTCTCAGAGTTTTCTATCTAGAAGTGTTAAATAGGAATAGAAGTGACTCTGGATCCTATCTCATCTTAAGAATGAATAATTTTCATTCATGGATACATCTAATTGAAAGTCTATAACATGTATAAATTATTTATGAAAAAATATACGCATAATATATTCTCTTGGTTGTGTTCTGATAATTATTAAAGATTTTATTTATTTATTTGAGAGAGAGAGAGAGAGAACATGAGAAGGGGTAAGGGGTAGAGAGAGAAAGGGACAAGCAGACTCTGCTCTTAGCACAGAGCCTGACCTGAGGCTCAATTCCACGACCCTGAGATCATGGCCTCAGCTGAAATCAAGAGTCAGATGCTTAACTGACTGAGCTACCCAGGCGCCCCTCTGATAATTATTGAAGTTATAAGTTGGTCTAGAAAAAGCTGCTTAAAACTTATAGACTTATAGTGATAATGAATTAAAATTTCAATGTATTTACATTTTCTGTTGCAGAAAAGAATGGTGTGATGATCATTTGTGAAAAAAACTTTCCAAAGTGAAAGTATATGACAATTGCTAAAATGTACAAGGAGTAAATAGAATGGAAATGTGAGTTCAAGGAGAAAAGGACCAATAATTTGATAAATAAGACTTTTCATAGGGTTGCCTGTCTGGCTCAGTCAAAAGATCAAGTGACTCTTGATCTTGGAGTCATGAGTTTGAGCCCCACATTGGAAATAGAGATTACTTAAAAATAAATAAGTAAATAAATAAATAAACTTTAATAAAAAGGAGGACTTTTCATGTATTTTTAAAATCGATAAGTTTCAGAGTATAGAGTTGCTCTGGTACTTAGAATCCACTGGCAACATTTAAAGAGCGATGTCATAATTTTATTTTAAAATGCTAATATTTACAATGCTAAGGAAATGACATCCTCTGGAACTATTTAAACTTCCAGTAAAAGTTTTTCTATGTCATCTTAAAACTGTGAGAAAGGGTGTATGAATTTTCTGACCACTTCTAGGGAGTATGCAAACCAAAAATTTAGGAGACCATTGCTTTGTGGGGCCAGACAAGGGGCAACTTGGGTTGCTCCAATGGGTTGAGCCTTAAGAGGGAGTGATGTGTGAGCTGGACCTTGACAGATGGCGAAAGGTGTCTGTCAGGCGGAGGAGGGCCCTCGGCAGCTGCCAGCCTAGGGAGGCTGATGTTTTAGGGGCACGAGCCAGCTCTTGGCATTCTCACCAGTATTACTATAACTTGAGCCATTACTATAACTATAGCCATTACTATAACCTTGAGCCTCATGAATGTGACAATTAAGACCTTGGCCATTTTATAGGGACCTGAGTGAAAGATGGAGCTAAGTGATGCGTCCACATTTAGCCTCCAGGTGACATGGCCATAGACTGACTCCTTGGCAGCTGTGCTAAGTATTATTCTCCACTTCCTCTGCCCGTTGGCCAAACTTTTGCTTGCCTTCAAAGCTCACTGTTTTTCTTGCCCCCACGTGCATCTTAGGGTCCACAATGTGTCAAAAGGGCAGCCTACTCATCCTCAGCCTTCCAGAACTCAGACTGGCATTTTCCATCTCTGTCATCTGTGAGGTCAGTCTGAGACTGGATTTGGACAATGGACAAGAATAAACTTGCAAAGAGCAGTCTTTGTTTTTTGCCGTCTTAGTGAGAAAAAAAAACCCTTGGTGAAGTTGGGAGGTGGGGTTGGGTCTTGGGTTGGAGGGTTTCCAACGAACTTGAGAAGAAACTTGGGCTTTTTCACCCTCTGAGCCGAGTTCAGAAATTTGTAGATGTTTTTGGGGGGAGAAAATTTGTGCTGCAGACCTCAAAATTGTGTTTGTGTTGAATAGGGAATCACAAAGCAGGTATGATATTCGAATGAGTTCTCAAACTTCTCGAAAATGCTACAATTAGAGCCTGTCCAGGATGGCTCTCCTGGGGGAACAGAGCAGTTCTGGGGCAAGGTCCACCAGGAGAAGAACCTCAGAGGCCCTTCCCACCCCCCACCCTCAGCTTGGATTCTGCTTTTATGCATATTTATTTTAAAGTGTGTATACAGATGTGTGGGTTTTCTGGAAGGAATCTGAGAGGAGGGAGGCAAATGCGGCTGTGCTGAATGTTTTGAGCTCCAGCCATAGAGACCCAGAGGAAACGAGTTTACTTTTTCAAGCTTGCCCAGATGGGCCATGCGTGCGGGTTGTTAGCTCTGGCACTGGCCGCCAGGCTCTGTAAACACCGTGTGGCCTCTCCCCCAGGACGTGTGTTGACTGTCATGCCTTACCGCCTAATTGGCTGTCACTGGAGAGCTATGGGCTGCTTCTTTCTGGTCTCTGTTGTTCTGCAAGGAAGCCTTGGGGTTGGCAATGGGCATCAAGTTATTTGGTTCTGTCCCTTTGTTCGTTTGTTCATTTCCCAGTGGACCCAACTTAATGGCTGAGAAGAACTTGCCTTCTTTTCAGAAGACCTTTGTAGCATCTGTCCTATGTGTCTTTTGGGATAGAAGGGCAAGTTTAATTCACTGCCATAGGTCAAGTCTTAGACGGGCCATGGGAGGCTCATTACCCTCCAGCCATTTCCTCCAGCTCCCCTTCCCCACAATCACTATTTTTGCTCCTTTCCGGGTCCCATTTTTTAATTTCCCCTCTGGATAAGTGCATTTTCTTTCTGCTCTTTTCATTCCAACCGCCCAGAAACTGCTGCGCGGGGTGGGGGTGGGGGGAGTGATGCACGTGCATATGCACGCTAAGTCAGCATGGACGAATGCCAGGTGCCAGGCTCCACAACCAACAAATCACACCCTCTCTCCAGCCCTGCTACAGCCCTTCAGAGACTTGTGTCTATAAATTGCGCCAAGACAGGTCTCCTGGAAACTTCCTTTGCCGCTGGCAGCTCCACACCCATGCATTTCCTTTTTCCTGCAAAAGATCCATTCCCAGCTCCAACTCAAGACAGAAGGTCAGTTATATTGACACCTACTGCACACAGACGTTGTATTTTCAGGAAAATATTTTCACCTTTGAAATTTTTCATGTTGGGTCCCCTTCCCCTCCACAATCCACTGCCCAACCACCCCTCAAACTCCTGAGGTAAAAGTCAACTTAAAGGCCAGCTCTCCAGCTGCACACTCCACCCACAGGAGGATGTGTGCTTTGGGAAATGTTTCCAATGGCAGCAAGGAGCTCCACAGAGATACTCATGAATTCTCCCTTCAGTAGGGAAAAGACACTTGAGTTCCTAGGCTCATGGCAGACTTTCTGCTTAGCTTGATAATCTTGGGCAAAGTTTCTCTCTTCCCTGCCTGCCTTTCTTACTTTGTGAAATAGGAGACTAATGGTTTCCCAGGAGGAAATATACATACAGGTAGCTTGTAAGTTTCCAGTGTTGGGATGTTTTATGGGATGGTGCTCCTTCCTTTATGATCAGGCCAGGGGAACCTTTCCTGCTTTTCCACAGATGTCAATCTGTCTCCAGGAGTCTTGGGTTAAAAATCAAATATATTAACTTAGGGAGGAGGTGGGGTGGACATTTGTTGTTTTTGCTGTTCCCCATTCATACTAATAGCACCCCATTTCCTTTCCAGGAAATTACCTCATCCCCATTCTGTGCATTCCAGGGAATTAGCTCACCCGACTTGGTAGACTGTCAATCATGGTGCCCCACTCTCCCCAGCCAGGCAGTGAGCTTGTTCAAGAGGGGCTGGCTGGATTCTCCTGGTTAGGCGTCAAATCTGGATCAATGTCATGAGTCAGGACATATGTTGGAGCTAATACACGCTGGTGAGCTCCCTACACAGCAACCATGGATCCTGGTTCTTCTGGGCCTGGAAAGACCCAACTTTATGTTTCCTACCAGCCTGGTGCTAAATTAACAGGAAGTAGAGTTTTTTTTTTTTTTTTTTTACCTATCTGATTTGGTGAGCTGGGAGTAACAAGTTAATTCATAAATTCTGACAGACTGAGGGAGAAAATGAGTCAGAAATGCTGGAAAAACTCTCTACAAATAACGGGATACTGGATTCCGCCCTCACCAAACATTCATGTCTCTCTGCATTTGTGTCAAATAAGGAAGGAAGGGCACTCACCCCTTCTTTCTGCTCTTCTTCCTCTTTTTGTTTCTTTCTTTTAATGAACAAAAATGGGTCTTTTTTGTTTGAGAATGCAGTTTTTTCTCTTAGTTATCTATCTAAATGAGTTGAAGATCTCTTTTTATATCTAGATGATCAAAAGTTTAGGGGCTGACTTTCCATAACTGGAGTCTGAAAACCAAATTCATCATTCTGAAGTGTCTCCTATGGAATTGAAACTAGTACTTCAACTATGTCAAACCAGTTGAACAAAACAAGCAGAAAGACCAAAGTCATGGCTTCCCTCTCCTTCTTCCATCACCTCGGGCAGACAGCATAGTTTTCTTGCAGTCAGGCGTGAATCTTCTTTTGTTCCACCTGGGCTTTGGAGAGACACTTTTCTTTCAAAACAACTTTTCATTGCCTGAGTTCACAGGTAACCTTGATGTGAGCTGTACTGTCTCAGCAGAACACACAGGACGTTCCAACAATGCTAAAAGAAACTGTGATAATTGTGTGAGTTTTTCAGTGGTGAGCCACATTAGAGATGGGTCTCAAAGACCCGCAAGTCTGGATAACACAATCCCAGAGATAAGGTGGACATTGTCTCAGGACCTGGGGAATGATTGCACTTTTTCCTATATGGACAGAATAGTAAATAGCTTCCATTTCCTGGAACTCAACATAGGGGCTACTGGAAGGCTTAGGGGTAAATTTTCTCTAGTCTTTCCATTCTTCTTTGTAGTAGTCACAGAAATTAAAGACAGCTGCTATAACAAATATTCCCAAGTTCCAGTGACTTAAGACTAGTTCTTATTCACGTCATTTTACGGCAGCTGTCCTCCAAAGCAGCGACTCTGGAATCATTGTGTGACTTTGCTATATGAGCCAAATGCTTGCAGTTGTGTGGGCAGAAGAGAGAGGATGAAAGGCGGACCAGATACATAACCACTTCAACAAGACGTGTGAGTTCGTTGGCCCAGACTAGTCATGTAATTAACTTAACTGTGAAGGAACAAGGGAAACAGGAAGATGAAAACGGCTATCAGTGAAATGCCTTGAGAAGGATGTCCTTCTCAAGTCCTGGTGAACTGCTTCCCTGCCATAAGAGTTCCAGGAATGGTTAGAAACCTGCTCGTTGCTAAAGTACACGAGTATCATGACCTCTTCCAATATTGTAACTTAGGGCAGGCTAACCTTCTTAACCCAAAGAGATAAGGGAAAGGACTTTTGCTAGCTTTCCTGGTTAACATTGGGGCTTTCTTAATTTCCAGGCCCTAAAATTCAGGTGAATGCTTATAAAGAGGGTCTTGCTACACTTACATGGTCCCCAGATTCAACCCTTGCTTGAACAGCCATCATTCTTAGAAATAAACACAGAAGGAGTTTCCACTGGCGATACTTATGTAAAATGAGGAAAGAACTGCTGGGCCCTGGTTCTTTCCTGCCCAGAGCTTGTCTCATTTGCCTTTTCATTTTCTAGTCAGACTTATGCTTGGGGCTTTTCAGTTCACAAACAATGGGACTGATTTCCATTGGGTGGATCTGTCATCTGGTAGGTCACCCTGGAACTTTATGTTTTGTGCTCTGATTGAGAACAGAAACAAGTTAAAGAAGGAAAAAGGGCAACAAATCTTAACTCACAATTATAATGTGAATCAGTAACAAAGCTCTAAGTTTGGTGTGTGGGATGAAACATTGCTTTTTGTCCATCTATCTCCTGGTTCTAATTTCCAAGAACCAAGAAAAGAGCTTGAGAGAATCAGGAGGCAATAATGTAATCATGGGGAACTTGAGAGACATAATCAAAGGGAGGGTGAACTCAGTACGAAAACATCGGACCAAGGTTACAAAAGGGAAGCCAGGGGCCATCTCCAGTCCTCATACGTATTTTGATGAGCTTCTGGTTGGTTGGTCCACACAGCTTTGGGTAGACAATCTGATTTTGTAGCCAACATTTTAAAGACTCAGAGATTTCTCATAAAAAGCCAGATTTATGACTTCTTTTGAAATATCAAAATTTGTGGCAACATTAAACCTTACAAGAATAGGATTGTAAGAATTGGACTATAATCCAATAAAGCAACAGTTGGCCTTAACTAGTCAGTAGCTGTCCCCTTCAAATAGGACAGTGGCCTTGCAGTCAGTTGAACGTGGTTCCACTATTCCCTCTTGCACCCCCAACTCTAAGCTCAGTGTCAATCTTTGTCCATGACTTGTTTCTTCTAGCAGTCTCATTCATTCACACCGGCTGCCTGGGCACTGCAGGTATATGGAAGGCATGACCTCAGGGGTTTCTGTACCTCAAACTCAAAGCTGCTGAAAGGCATTTAAGACAAGGAAGTACTGGTGGTGCAAAGAAAGAAAAGCAGGAATGAGGACCTTGAAGGCAACAGGAAAAAAAACTCAGGGAGTCTAATTGCATCCCAGAATTAGAGCCTCTTGGTGGTCATGTGATACACTGGGACTCCTTCTCTCTTGGCTGTGACAAGCCCAAAGGTCAAGGATAGAGGCTAGAGGAAGTGCCAGGTACCATCTTGTTGTAGGTGAGGGGCTGGCCATGGCCTGTGCCAGGCTTGTAAAGGGGAAGACAATCAGATGGGGGGAGGGAGGTATGAAGAAAGTGAATATAGACTACTTTTTGAGGAATTTTGCTGCCAAGTGGAGCAGAGAGAATCGGGCAATAGTTGGAAAAAATGAGATCAATATTTGTTTCTTAAGCTGAAAGCCCAGTATTTATTTATTGATTGAATTATTTATTAGAAAGGAAACTGATGATTCTTTAAGAAGCATGTTAAGTGAAGATGTGGGGTCTCTGAATTAGTGAGAGGAAATGAGATTGCACAGATGAAGTTAAAGTAAGAGGGCAGAATATAAGAAACAGGGGGAGTGATGTTTGGTAGATGATTAAGTGTGGCATGTTCTTTGATAATTATAGCTCAGTTGTCCTCTTTTCAGCTATTGGTAATAAACGTACTGAAATTGGACTTAATTTAATGTATTGGGTCTTATTTTCATATATGGTTGTGTAAGTTGTTCACAGCACAAGGGCACCTTGGCAAGAGGATGAAATGAGACAAAAATCCCATTCATGTTCTTCTCTATGTCCAGCAGCATACTTGGAGCAGCACTAAAAACCCTTGGAGTCAGGGGCATCTCTGTTCTCCAGTTTGCACAAAGCAGCAGATAGAAGGAAGAAGGAACTCTATTTTGTTCTCTAGTTCTGTAATGTGAGTCAATCCTGCTCAGAAATGAAAGTGTGAGATCCCTGAAGGAAGAGGCTGCCTCTTATTTGTTACCACCAACAGCACCCAGACCAGCATGTGGTTTCCTCTAGAATGGTCCATGGAACATTGCTGTAATATTGAAATAGATGTTCTATAAAAAGAAATGCGTGCAAAAAAAAAAAAAAGGGGGGGGGGGGAATCTGCACAGTGAAGACAGTCACTCAGTGTCACAGAACAACATTGAGAAACATAGCACTCACCCTCTCTGGTCATGTATAATTGAGCTGAAAGGTGCCCACTGTGGTGGTCCTGGTGAGGACCTGCATGGAACACCAGCCCACACCCAACCCCAGGTCTGTTGCGATGTCTCAGGGAATTCAGGCCCATGGGCAAAAGATGTTCCTCTGGCTAATCTGAGTACTCCAAGGGATGTACATTATTTCCAAGAGTGAGGTTTAAGCCCTGGAGCAATCTGACTCAATATTTTCCTTTACCAGGAAGATAGTGTCTGTAAAATTCACTACATCATTCTCGCTCCATAGAATTATCTAGAGCTCTTTCATTACATTTTCTTTAGGCTTTAAACTCCTCCCAAGGTTATTTCCCTCAAAACCAAAACCACTCCTTTTTATTTATTTATTTATTTTTTGAGAGAGAGAGAGAGAGAGAGAGAGAGAGAGAGAAAATAAAGTACTTAAAGGGTTTGGCTCCTAGGAAATACTCAGAAAATTGTGGTGATGTCACTGTCACCATCATCATCAACCTCATCTTGATACATTGATATCTTTGATGCAAAATTATAATCACAACCAGACTGCACTCCCTCTTTCTATCTTTTTTTTTTCCACTTAAAAATCCCTCTTTCTATCTTGTAAACTTTTACCTGTCCCCTCCCTCCAAATGCCACATTTATCTCTCATCATATGACCTATTTTTCCCAGATAGAATTTCTCTCCAGCAGAATGTGAGGGCTCACTAACAAACTATGGGAGAGACGGACTTGGTTCATGTTTATTACCCAAGACATCCCTGAGTGAGATTCGAGTCCTCATAGGTTCTAGGTGTAAGATTGTCTGCGTGCACCCTTGCCTGCTGCTCCTGCTCAGAGCACCAGAGAAACAGAAGAAGGGGTTAAGGCCCAAGTTTGAGAGCCTGTGGTGCACCCTGCTTCCTGGAGGGAAGAGGATAGTCAGAGCTACTAGACACAGGCAGCTTTGTCTTGTTTGGAGATCCATGGACAGCCTCATTCTGGTCATTTTTATAATTCCTCCCAGTCTCAGTTCTCCAGGCAGAGCTGTTGGCCTCGACCAGAGTGCCCCAGGGAGGCAAAGGCCAACACTTGCCTTTGGAGAGAGCTGCATTCTCTCTGCAGGCCTTTGAACTTCCCGGGAGCATTGCTATGGCCTGTAGATCTTATCTGAAATGTTTTCTTCAAGAGGCCCATTCCCTCACCCTCAGCAGTGGTATGACACAGGCCACTCTCTCATCTGGTTCCCAGCAGCTGGAAATGTGAATGTTTTCCTCCCGGCCAGCACACACACAGACTGGGGCTGCCCCCCACATGTTCTTGGAGAACTGGCACTCAGGCCCCTTTTCTTGATGCTTTGTTAACACACACTTCAAATGAGTGGGCAGGGCTTGATCTTAATCAAATGTCTCATTAATATCTGCCCTTGGCTTCCCTCCAGTTCCTGAGTGCCGTGTATGAGAGGCATTTGCATAACACACACATATACTCACACATGTGGTCATACCACCCACCGTCATAACATGAAGGTCTCAAGCATATGATGAGCCTATTTTTTCAGCAGAGATGGTTTAAATAAATGGATAGAATAAATAGTTCCTCTCCCAGCAGTATGTACTCAAGGTCACTCAACAAGGAAATGGGATAAAAGTTCTTGAGGTGAAAGTCAAGAACAAGGAAAGCCCTATTCGCAAACTGTCTTGTCTGTCGGTCTGTCTGTCTTTCTTTCTTTCTGTCATGAGTGTAGGTACAATCCATGAGTGTTTGGTTGGGAAGTATCTGGATATGTCCGTCAACCCAGATTGCCATGGGATGTTCTAGTCCATTAAGTAAGATGGTTGCTCTGGCTTATCATTTGAAATGTTTTCCCCAAGAGGCCCACACAGAGACAGAGTTTGAGGTTAATATAAGCTTCAGGCTCTGAAGCTAGGTTTTTCCATGCTGAGTTCTCACAGTTCCATGCTGTTTCTCTCATTTTGGTGGGCATGCATGGGAATTAATGAGGGTAGCCATGGGTGAGTTGGGGTCCTTTTTAAAATGTAGGTTCCTGAGGTTCACCTCCAGAGGTGTCACTCCAGCAGGTCAAGTGTGGGGCCAGGAATCTGTACTTTGACAGCCTACTCCCCATATTCTGATGTGGCTGGTTCCAAAGATGGGGACCCTTTGAGAGCATGTGTGGATGTTCCCTCCCTTACCCCAGAGTTGCCACCATCGTGAGGCCCCCTGAATGCCTGGGGAACGTTGCTGCTCCTTTGTCTTTCTCATTCTTGGCAGCCTTGGAACAATTAGCACTGGGGACAGGTGCTGCCTGTTAACATGTAGACACGTTCTGCAGAGACTCTTCCAGGGGATTCTAGGGCATGGCTTGTCCTTCCTTTTATCTGAGTTTTCTCTGATAAGATGATGACAAGTGCCAAAGAAGTGTATAGACCACAGATTCTGAAATGAAATGAAAATGTCTTGAAGCAATTTAAATTTTTTTTTCTTTCTTTTTTTTTTAAAGTAGGCTCTATGCCCAAGCCCACTGTGGCGGTTGAACTCACAACCCTGAGATCAAGACTCACATGCTTTACCAACTGAGCCAGCCAGGTACCTAAGATCTTCTGCAATTTGAAGCCTAGAGACTTCTGTTGTTACTGCATTAAAACAGTGTGGGGTGGGGAAGAGGCTACCTCTCTGATGCTTTTGTTGTTTCTGATCATTTACTATTTGCCGGGTTCTAGCAACAGACATACCTGTTCACTAAGGACAGTTCATTATCCTGTCACACCTATCCTAAGCAAAGATTTAGTTGCCCCTTTTTATAACATTTTTTATTTTTCAAATCACTTTAAATTTTTACCAAAGTAATATATGCACATACTTGTGGGACTCAAATAGTACCATAAGGCTTATAACAAAAAAAGCAATCCCTCCTGGAAATTTTTCTCATAGTGATTCCTTGTGAATTTCCTGCCAACATCTTTTCTAGTCTTGTTCTTGAGCTCCTTTGTGTGTTGAATATCCTGGGTTGATCCTCTGATTCTTTATCTTTTCTAGTGTCCATCTCTTTATCTTTACCCTCATCTGAGGGATTACTATGTCTTTATGATCCAACTCCTTATGGTCATTTTTACTTAGCTACTATATTTTCTAATTTTCAAAATGTCTTATTAATTTTTACAGTATCCTGGCATTGCTTTATGAATGCAATACATTCTGTTAGTTCTCTGAAGTTTATGATTTCTGAAGTTTTGATGTAGCCCTCTAAATTGCTTTTGTTTCTTCTAAGACCCCAAGAAGGACCCAGTGTCTTGAATTGGGGGCCAGAGAAGAGACTGATGCCTGTATTCTGGTTTTTGGGTGAGGGGGCTGGACTGCAGACTTTTACTTAAAACTCCTGTTCAGTTCAGTTGTGGAACCCAGATTCTTTCCTGGGTCTGTGTCTTTGCATTCAGGGCCTTTTTGGTTCCATTGCTGTAGACCCATGTTGTTTAATACAATAACCTTTGGCCACATATGGCTGTGGAACGTTCGAAATGTGGCTGGTCAGAATTGAAATGTGCTGTGAAAGTAAAATATATACCAGATTTTGAAGACATTTTGGAAAAAAAAGTAAAATATCTCATTACAAATTTTAGAAGATATTGATTACATATTGAAATAATAACATATTGGGTTAAGTAAAATGTATTAGTAAAATTAATTTTACCTCTCTTAATGTGGCTACTGGAAAATTTGAAATCACATCCATGGTCTGCATTCTATTCCTATTTCACAGAGCTGCTCTTCTGTGGTTGCTGGGATGGGGACCCGTGGCTGCACTGTTCCTGTTTCACCCCCACGCATTAATGGGAACTGCTGCTTCTAGTACCTAGTCCTTTCTGGGCTCAGCACGACAAATCATTTGCTTCTCCCTGGTGTCCTATGCAGGCTTTTGGTTTCAACTTCCCCTGTTTCCTCTGTTCTGTTTAGGTCAGTTATCCCTCATCAGCTTTATACCTTAAAAAAGTTGATTGACATATCTTTTCTCCCATTCTCTTAGCAAATATTTGCCTCTGCTGTCATTTTAGTATGGGTTTGGAAGGGAATGGCTATAAATGCATGTGATCATTCTGCCTTTTTAAGTTATAATGGCTGCTTGACTCAAAATAAATTGGTAACTTTCAGGATCATGATAATTTCCCCTAAGGTTTATGTGCAGGTCAGCCAAGACTATAATAACCAATATCACAGACTGGGGGGTTTAAACAACAGGAATTAATGTCTCAGAGTTCTGAAGGCTGGAAGTCCAAGACCAGGGTGCTGGCTGATTTGGGTACCTGGTGAGGATTCTCTTCATGGCTTGTAGACAGTTGCCTATCATTGTGCCCTCACATGGCAGAGAGAGAAAGGGGGAGCAAGCTCTCTGGTGTCTCTTTTTATGAGGGCACTGATCACATCATGAGGGCCCTACCCCCCATGTCCTCATCTAAACCTAATTTTCTCCCAAAGACTTGATCTCCAAATACCATCCCACTGGGGGTTAAGGACTTCAACATATGAATTTTTGAGGGGGACATGATTCGGTCCATAGCAGTCTCCCTTCTGGCTCATGGCCCAAGTTTTTAACCAAGAAAAGCTTCTAGACATACAAACAGCCAACAGACATATGAAAAAATGCTCAACATCACTCTGCATCAGGGAAATCCAAATCAAAACCACAATGAGATACCACCTCACATTGGTCAGAATGGCTAAAATGAACAGCTCAGGAAACAACAAATGTTGGTGAGAATGTGGAGAAAGGGAACACTCTTTCACTGTCGATGGGAATTCAAATGAGTGTAGGTATTCTGGAAAACAGAATGAAGATTCATCAAAAAGGTAAAAATAGAGCTACACTATGACCCAGCAATTGTACTGCTATGTATTTACCCAAAGGATACAAACAGTGATTCGAAGGGGCACCTGCACCTCAAAATTTATAGCAGCAATGTCCATAGTAGCCAAACTATGGAAAAAGCCCAGATGTCATCGATGGATGAATGCATAAAGAAGTGATACACACACACACACACACACACACACACACACACACACAGGAATACTGCTCAGCCATCAAAAAGAATGAAATCTTGCCATTTGCAATGCTGTGGATGGAACTAGAGGGTATTATGCTAAGCAAAATAAGTCAATCAGAGAAAGACAAATATATGATTTCACTCATATGTGGAATTTAAGAAACAAAACAAATGAACATAAGGGAAGGGAAGGAAAAATAAAATAAAGTGAAAATAGGGAGGCAAACCATAAGGGATGCTGAACTTCAGGAAACAAACTGAAGGTTGCTAGGGGGGACATGGGTAGGAGGATGGGGTAACTGGGTGATGGGCATTAAGGAGGGCATTGATGTAATGAACATTGGGTGCTACATGCAACTAAATTCTACTTCTGAAACTAATCAAATGAAAAGCTTCTAATTATCCTCTACACAAATGTATTTGTCCCCCTGTCCCCACCCAGATGCTTGCCACCAGGATATTCGTCCCAAAGTTTTTTTAAATCTTTTTCATAGCAAAGCCTTTTCCCATCACCTTTAATATATAGCTTGAAGGCTTTTATTATGAAACTGATAGGACAATTATAAAATTTATTTGGACAAGCAAAGGACCAAGAATAGCCTAAAAAATTGTGAAAAAAAAACCAAGTTGGTAGACTGATGCTACTTGACTTCAACACTATTAATCAGATAAATGTGGTATTGATGACAGACAGGACATGTAGCTCAATGAGGCAGAATAGAGCATCCAGAGATAAATCCACAAATATATGACTAAATAACTTTGGATAAAAGTGTCAAGGAAATTTAATGGGGAAAGGATACTGGAACAATGAGATATTTATACATATGTGAATATTCCATTGTGTGTGTGTGTATAGTGTGTGTGTGTGTGTGTGTGTGTGTGTGTGTGTGTGTATGATGAATCTCCACCCCTACTTTATGCAGGACAATCAATCAATTTGAGATGGATGTAAGATATAAATGTAATATTTATAATATTGTAATATATAAATGTAATATATAAATGTAATATTTAAGACAATAAAACTAATAAAAGAAAATCTAGAGGGATATCTATATGAACTCTGGCTAAGCAAACATTTATTGGAAAGGATACAGGAAGTACAAGTCATAAAATAATGTAAGTTACAAGGAACATGAAGAAACATTTTGGGGAAAATGGAAATATTCTGTCTTGATAAACATTTTTCAAATTGGTTGAATGGTACATATTAGATCAGGACATCTATAGTGTATAAACTATGCTTTAAAAAAGGAAAATAATTAAAATATAAAATGCTGCATAAAATTCATTTACTGGGGGCATGTGCACCTAAATATTTATAGCGGCAATGTCCACAATAGCCAAACTATGGAAAAAGCCTAGATGTCCATCCACAGATGAATGGATAAAGAAGAGGTGGCATATATATACAATGGAATATTATGGAGCCTTCAAAGAACCCAAATCTTGCCATTTGCAACAACATGGCTGGAACTAAAGGGTATTATACTAAATAAAATAAGTCAATCAGAGAAAGACAATAACCATATGATCTCACTGATATTATGAATTTGAGAAACAAGACAGAGGATCATAGGGGAAGGGGGGAAAAAATGAAACAAGATGAAACCAGAGAGGGAGACAAAACATAGAGACTCTTAGTCTCAGGAAACAAACTGAAGGTTGCTGGGGGGGATGGAGGTGGGAGGGATGGGATGGCTGGGTGATGGACATTGGGGAGGGTAGGTACTAATGTGAGTGCTGTGAACTGTGTAAGACTCATGAATCACAGACCTGTACTCCTGAAACAAATAATACATTATATGTTAATAAAAAAATGCATTTACTGTGTTTCATTTTATCAGAAGAACCTTAAGAAGTTACTCAACTTACTTTACCTACTTCATTAATTTACACATTCTTCTAACTGGTGTAAATTGAAATGTTTCTCAGTTTGTTATGAAATTTCTTTCTCTAAAGATATATCTTTCTTTCCAAAATTATTTTTTACTTTTAAGTAATCTCTACACCTGTTTTGAGGCTTGAACTCACAACTCCATGATCAAGAGTTGAATGCTTTACTGACTGAGCTAGCCAGGTGCCCCCAAAGATATATCTTTTTAGATAAGATGCTTGACCTACCTAACTGGTGGCTTGGAACTAAAAACAGAGAAAGCGCTTGGAGTGTCAAGAGCTGAGTCACATACTTTTACCTATGTTTTCCTTTATGGCCAAATTTCTTTTTCCAGAATTCTTATTCCATTGCATCAGCTGACTTTGCCAGGTCCTTAAAGAAGCATTTTTATCTATATATCTGTATCATTCAGGAACCTTTCAGTAAAAAATTCATGGAATGGCTTATTCTTTAAGAAAAATGTATTATGTTATGAGAAGTTTGGAGGAAAGACAGTTTCAAAATGGATTACATTAGCAGCTTCATGACTTCCTCAAGGTCTTGGGTTCTTTCAATCACTTTTCAGTCTTTCTCAGAACATCCAGCTTTGTCCTCAGATCCTAAGTTCTCATATTCATCATCTACCTCATGGTTGCAAGTGGGCTGCTACTGTTCCAGGTATTATATCAAGAAAGAAAAGTCTTCTAGAGGATGAAGATCCATTACTTCCTGTGTTTTTTCTTTTTCTTTTTCTTTTTTTTTTTTGGTAGCTAGCATATCTTTCTCAGAAGCCACTCAATAAACTTCACTTGGCCATCTCATTGACCAAACGTGCGAAGGGAACTGGGATTGCCACTGTTGAGTTAGACCTGTCAGGTCCTTTCCCTGAGGCCAGTACTTGGCCATTCTCCTTGAAGTAATGGGCATACATTGTAGGGTTTATACCTGGCTGTAATCAATGTCTGTTAGAAGACTGGAAATGGCAGTCTTGATGGATATTGGGTTAGCAAGTAACAATGTCTGCTACAGGAACATTTGTGTTTGTTCTGTTTTCCTTAAAAATGTAAACTTGATGATAGAGATTCTTTGAAGCACTTTCTTGTGTACATGGTGAATAGTATAAGGGCCTTCACAGTAGGCCTTTCATAGTATACAATTTAAATCTGCTCAAAAGGCACTCAGCAAATATGTCATTCTAACTAAAAGGACAAGTTTAAGAGTGCAACCCAAATGTTAGAAAAAGTGATGTATTTTAAGACAAATGAGATTTTATTATACAACCAACTTGAGTGTCCTGTTTTGAGGGGATTTTCCTAGGTTCCCAAGTTATCCTGCTTATCTTGGTCTTCGGCGTGACCATTCAAGAATAGAAAGGAACCGAATCAGGAGAAGTTTGACTTTTTTAAGGGCTCTCATTAAAAACTGATGTTTTTGCTTAAAAGGAGACTTGTGTAGTGGGTTTGATGTCTACTTCTTCTGGCCTCCATTAGTGCTATCACCTGTCATCTAGAATGATCTGACTCAAAGGATACCTCCTTGATGGTTTCACCATATATGGGCCCAGATGTTATTTGAGCTGGGAGCTGGTTTTTCTCGGGAGTCAGAGAGAGCTGGTAGCTTTCAGAGATGCCCGGAATATCTGGGGGGCCCAGTTTACAAAGTGCTTTATGACAGCAGATGGAGTGCTTGGAACAGGGGATTCGAGAGTGGTTCGATGTCAGCACCCCTGCAAGGAGGGGGATCTTGTTAGTTGACCTAAGAGATTCCATTCTAATGTGCTGAAGATGGATTTTAGGCCTGGCCTTTGCTGAGGCTAAGAAAGATTCATTGCAAATTTCTGTTTACTTGTCTGGCTTTCATGGGATAGCCAGTGTTTTCCCTTGTCTTAGGTTATCTTTGGCTGGAGGGCAAGAAAAATAGTCAATGATGTCTTGGAAGTTTAAGTCTATACTATATGGCTCTTTTAAAAAATATTTGGTTATCCAGCAAGATATTTCTTGTGTTTCTACATCTACAATTTCCCTGTGGTTTGGCAGACCCATGGCTTTTCATGGCTGCCAGTCATATCTTAATTGGATCACCTTGTGGAAACTTCGGAGACATTTCCTAGAATTTGTTTCCAATTTCAGATGCCAACCCAGCTTTTATTATTTAAGGTGAGACAGACATGACAATCTTCTCATTTCCTTTTCTTTAAAAGAACTTGTCGCATTTTCCAAAATACCTCCCAGAGTGTGCTCACTGGGGATAGCATTCTCCTCTCTTGGCAAAAATGCTTTTGCTAGCTCTGTGACCCCTCAAATGATGGTAAGGGTTTTTTGTTTTTGTTTTTTGTTTCAAATCTGATTGCTGAAACTTCAAAGGGGAAGAAAAACATTACTTTGTACTCATCCCTGGGCCTGTTTTATTGTTACTTTTAAAAATCATGCTCATCTGAGTCCACCTTGGACTCAGATTATGAATGACAGATGAAAGACAGATGTACTTGCCTTTTGTTATGAATTATGAATGTATTATGTATTATGTATGACATATGTACTATGTATTATGTATGAATGACAGATTACGAATGACAGATATACTTGCCTTTCAAAAAATTTTTGTGGTACCAAATTATAAGCTCCTTGAAGGCAGGCAAAACATCTACTTCCTCTTCCACATTTTCAATATCAGCCAGAATGTCTGATATATAATAGGTGCCTGGGACATACTTACAGAATTAAGATGCTTGAAATATATCCATGCAAAACACTGGAGTGGGTATTAAAATTTTTCCCCAAAATATTTAATGACATGGGGAAGATGGTTTTAATGAAAAAAGCAAGACACAAAATTTTGCCTGTAATGGGATTTCACTGTTGTTATAAATGGGTATAAATATGTAGACACAGAAGAAAGACTAAAAGGAAATACGACCAAATAGGAAGCACAGTAATTTTAGGGTGATGAGATTAAGAGATAATTTTAACTCTTCTGTGATTTAACTCATTTTCATATTATCTACAATAACAATTTTATAGTTAGAAAACACTAAATGTTAAAATTTTGTGTAGTTATTTATTATTTTTTTTAAATTTTATTTATTGGGATGCCAAGGAGGCTCATTTGTTAAGCCTCTGCCTTTGGCTCAGATCATGATCCCAGGGTCCTGGGATCGAATTCCGCATTGGGATCCCTGCTCAGTGGGAAGCCTGTCTCTCCCTCCCCGTTTCCCCTGCTTGTGTTCTCTCTCTCTGTCAAATAAATAAAAATCTTTAAAAAAAACTATTTATTTATTTATTTATTTATTTATTTTGAGATTTTGAGATTTTATTTTTAAGCCATCTCTACACCCAACGTGGGGCTTGAACTCACAAACTCCAGATCAAGAGTCACATGCTATACTTGCTGAGCCAGCCAGGCACCCTTGTGCAGTTGGGTTTTTAAAAAATCATTTTCCTTAGGGTATTTTAAACCAAGACATTGCAAAATTTATTCGATTATGGCAATATTTTTTATTTAGTCTGACTGTGTGCCAGGCACTGTGTGTTTCACATTATTATTTCTTGTTGTTGTTACTTAATGACCTTGCTCCATGTGTCTTATTATCTTCATTTTATGGATGAGGAAATTGATGCGCAGACAGGCTAACAGGCTGCCATGCAGAAGAGGGGATCTGGACCCGGCCCCGCTGATGTTAAACCTCAGCCATAACCACACACCCCACTTGCTCTGAGCTGGACTCCACATGTCGATGCTCCAGCATGGACCTTAGGAACATGTCAGACTTATGCTATTCTTTTTGCCCTTGGCTCATATATTAAATCATGTCATGGGGCACCTGGGTGGCTCAGTGGGTTAAGCCTCTGCCTTCGGCTCAGGTCATGATCTCAGGGTCCTGGGATCGAGCCCCACATCGGGCTCTCCGCTCGGAGGGAAGCCTGCTTCCCCCTTTCTCTGCCTGTCTCTCTGCCTACTTGTGATCTCTATCTCTGTCAAATAAATAAATAAAATCTTTAAAACAAAACAAAAAACAACCCCCCCTAAAACATGTCATGACTGTACCATCTATCTGAAGTTTTTAGTCCTTTCTAATTTATGAATATTACAGACTTACCAAACACTGATAACATGACTATAATAGTAAAGGTTACCCTATGTGTAGAGACAAAGAACAAATGGGAAACATACCCCAAACTTTTGATGATAGTTGTCAGGGGACACTTGCTTTCTAGGTAACGTAGTTTTGCAATGTTTTCATTTTGTGTAAAGAACATGTATTATTTCTGGTCCAAAAGGGTAATGAAAATATGAGAAAAGATGGAAATAATTTGTAGCTGAAAGCTGGGTCAGTAAACTTTTTCTGGAAAGGGCCAGATTGTAAATAGCTTCAAATTTGTAGGCCATGTGTTCCCTTCACACTACTCAACTCTGCCAGGGTAGCAAAAAGCAATCACTGATATTTCAGAATGGAATGGACAAGGCTCTGTTCCAATAAAACTTTATTTACAAACAAGAGGCAACAGGCCAGATTTGGTTCATGAGCCATCATTTGCCAACCCTGTGTATTAGTGTCCTCTTAACATTATAGCAAATGACTGCAAATTAGTGACATATAATAGCACAATTTTATTTTCTTGCAGTGCACGAGGACAGATGCTCAAAATGACTATCCCCGGGCTAAAGTCTCCTGTGGGTTCTAAAGCAGCAAGCTTGGCTTGTGGCCTCATCACTTCAAACCCTGCTTCTCTTATCACATTGCCTTCTCCTCTTCAGTAGGCACAGCTCCTTCTGCCTTCCTTTTACGAGGACACCATGATTGCATTCAGTGCCCACCTGGGTAACTGAGGAGAATCTCCCCATTTCAAGATGCTTAACTTAATCGTATCTGCAAAGTCTCTTTTGCCATGTAAATAAATACATCTACAAGTTCTAGGGATTACGATGTGGATACCTTGGGGGCCATTATTCATTCTTCTATACCCCTGTTTAAAGTAATAGGAGTTTTGCAGGCTGCCATAAAATAGAACATTGATTTAGGATCAAGCTCATATGAGTTGGGGCCCCAGTTCCAGAACTATATATATGGCCTTTTACCTCCCTGGCTTTTAGCTTTTCTCATTTATGATGTGAGGGAATTAGACTATATGACCCAACATGCCTTCTTAGCTCTTTAAATTTTATAATTTATATAAAGAATATTTTTTTAACATCTGCTATATGTCACAGTAACCTTTAACATAAGTAATATAAGTCCATTTTAAGCAGGTTTGTGTTAACTTATATCAGGGAAGATGCAATATTTATAAGCAAAATAAAGGAAGAGAGAAATTTTAACTATTCCCAAGTTAACATAAGTATGGGAGAATTATAGGCCAACCCCCTCATTAAGAATGAAACTTAAAAATTTTTACATGCCATTCTGTACAGAAAAGCACTTCAAGAGTCCTCAGAAGTACTTTCAGAACTTGTAGATAAAGAATAATAAATTCAGGATGGTGAGGGAGATGGGATTGAATTATTATATGGACCTAGGTCAAGGGAAAATACAGAAAAGCATACACTTGGGCCTTGGGCAATTCTTAAAGATAGGCTGTAATTCTGTCTGTGAGTTTCCCAGTGACAAAAGCAAAGAGGGAAAGATGATTGTGTAAGAATATTAATAGAATTTTGAAAATTGCTAGAAGTTCCACAACATGAGTGCTATTTCCCAGGTGTATCTCTGAACAGGGCCACCAAAGTTGTTCTAACAGTATCACGTCATTTACTCATACATTCAACAGTTATTCATTGATTGCTTACTACCTACCCAGCACTGTACTATTCAATTAGGGAGATGGTAGTGAGCTGCATAGAAATGCCTCTGTGTTTTTAGTGCTCACAGTCTGGCACTGGGGCAAATATTGACAAGTGCAATGAGTTCCATGAGAGTGGGAGAACAGCAAGGCATAGGGGTTTATAACAGGGAGGCTTAACTGCAGGTTATTAGAAATGTTTTTCTGCAGAAATGACATCCAATGTGTCTATGGGATGATGATAATTAGCCAAGCAGAGTGGAGAAGGTAGTTTCCGGGTAAGGTGGAGAGAATGGCTTGTGCCCATGTTGAGGATTTTGGACTTTGTTAATGTAAAGTGTATTAGAGTAATGTCAGCTGCTGTAGTGAATAACCCTCAAGGTTTCAGGGGTTCCGTGTATACCACAGTTTATTTATGACTCTTATAGTAGTCTTACACCATTTTTCTGGTAGGTGGGCAGCTTTACCTCAGGTTGTGATTCTAGTGTCTCCTCTGCCTCTAGGGACTTCTTGCCAACAGTGGAGGTGAAAGAGAAGAAGAAAAGTGGAGAGAACACAAGTAGACAGGAATGTCTTAATCACCTTGGCCTTGAAAACGACTCATACCACTTTGACATCATTCACCTGTAAGAAGTAGTCCCAGAGCCTCAACTACCTGCTAGTGGTGGGCAGGGAGGGGTGGGGGATAGAAGGATCATGTCTGGCTGGGCAGCCACTTGGCAGCAATATCTTGATTCTGGAAGGGGTCATGGCATTTAGAGTACAGTTAGTTATTTCTGCTGCAGGAGGTCCCTGGAGAGCTGTTAGCAGGATCTTGGTATGATTGAATTTGAATTTTAAAACGGCCATCCTTGGGATGCCTGGGTGGCTCAGTTGGTTAAGCAGCTGCCTTCGGCTCAGGTCATGATCCCAGTGTCCTGGGATCGAGTCCCATATCGGGCTCCTTGCTTGGCAGGGAGCCTGCTTCTCCTTCTGCTTCTGTCTGCCTGTGCTCGCTCTCTCTCCCTCTCTCTGACAAATAAATAAAATCTTAAAAATAAATAAATAAATAAATAAATAAATAAATAAATAAATAAATAAAAAAAACGGCCATCCTGACCACAGAATGGAGGATGGTTTGGAAGGGGCAAGACTAGACACAGAGAGACAAGTTATGTTGCTCAATAAAATTAACAGTGGCCATTACAGCAGAGTTACTAGGGGTATTTCACAGTGACAGTCAAGGACATGATGCCAGTGTGCACGTTCATGAACTCCATTATGTCAGGGTTCTGTCAGGTGGAAATACACTCAACTGTGACAACCAAGGGATTCATTTGCTTTTTATAACCAGAAGTCTGCGGGTAGACAGCTGATTGGTTGATGCCTAATGTGATCAAAGGTGGTCCCAAAGGCTAGCTTCCTTCTGTCTGCTGCTTCACTGTCTTTAGTATGTGGTGTTTATCCTCATGGTCCCGGGATTGTTGCTGCACTACTTGGCAGGGACAAGGTGGGACAGATTGACAAGCAAGAGCTATTTCTTCTTGACATTTTATTCAGGAAGCCCAACCCAGGGACCTCCACATCTCATGGGTCACATGACTTCCCTGGAAGTCTGGGAAGGGAGTCTGGGAAGCTGAGTATTTCAGCAGCGTATGTGTGCATGAGTCCGTGTGTGTGTGCTCACACATGCACATGGAGGTATAGGAGGGAGGCTTGACCAAGAACTATAGGGGACATACTGGGAATGAGTGATGAGATGGGAGAAGCAGAGACTGCTACTCTAGGACGAGCCTTGCAGCAGAGGGTGGAATTCTTATGGAAAGCAATTGTGCCATAGTGGCCAGGAGCGCCACAGGCTTTATTCTTGTGGGGCGTCTCTGAAGACCGACAGATGGTTCAGGAGTGATCTTCCCGTCTTATTCCCCTCTTATTCACAGCAGGTACCAGTGCTTGCATGTTAGGGACAGACATCTGAGCCCTGTGATCTGGATGGTACTGGCTCAGTACAGCAATATGTGTCACCCACGTCCCAGGCTGGGCAGTGACACTGGATTGCCCAGCTTTGCAGAAGCAGGAGAGAGGGGGGGTATGAAGATGAGTTCAGCCCTGGGTTGCTCCCTCCCAAACCACTCCTGCTGTTGAGAGGGTAGTGAGCAAAGAAGCAAAGAAAGGAGAGGAGAAGTTGTGGGGTGGTGAGGAGATCTGGAAGCACTGTACCCCAAGAGTTCTCTTCTTCACACGACCACCAAGGTGGTCATCATGCCTGGTCATCATGGCTCCGGGCAGACCCGTGGTGTTAGCGTCTCTGCCTTGTAATACGTACATGGCAGTGACTTTCAGATGTCTTCTTATGGGATGGTTCCTCTTCAAAGGAATTTCAGGTGTTACTAAATGTGTAAGAGGGGTATTTGGGGGCAACGAACCTCTGAACCCCTGAAACAAATTCAACATGCAATGACACTCCTGTTTTTGCAGCCTCGTGCTTATACATGGTTTCCCTCTCACCAGCTGCGGTGGCTGTCCTCGAGATGGCATTTCAACTCCCTGCCCCTTCAGAGGCCCCTCCTCCAGCTGCCCCCCCTTCACTGGTTTCCATCTACTCCCCATGATGTTTGTTGCTGACTGCACCTGCATTCTGGCTGCTTTGTTTGGAAAAAGGGGTTATGATTTATCATGCAGATGGTCACACAGTTCGCCTACTTTAGAGAAAGATGAAAAGGAATTTTACTTTTGTCTCATTTACTTCACTTACTGTTCAGATTCCCTGAATGGCATCCTAGTTTGGAGTGCAGGCATTCTTCCTCCTCAGTAGCCCCGTCTCAGACAGGATTTCCTCCAGTCTCTGAAATTGAAATGATGAAGCATCTACCAGAAGATGAGCTTGACATTTTCTTCTTTCAAAATGGGTGATTGGCCATGTTTTTTTTTAGGAGGACTTGAGTTCCTGATGTCTTCCTTGTCATCAGGCTGCTGTTCCACTGCCTGTGCTGACCCACATTCAGTGACACCCCGACAGCTCTGTCCTGCACTCCCACTTAGTCTGGAAGGCTGTGTAAATCTCTATGTTGCCAACATATAGGTAGGAGGTGTTTATCAAGGCATAAGCATCCATTTCTTCTTCTGACTGTGAACAGAAACCCAAAGAAGTAAGAGGACACAATCTGAGTTGGAAGAGCTACAGATCATTTCCTTCATGATACTTTTTTTTTTTTTTTTCCTGCATGAACTGAAAGAGAATTATCCCTGGTATGCAAATTGAAACTGAACACATTAGTAGCAAGAGGTAACTGGGAAAGGGAAACGAGTTTGCCCTGGTAAGAGGCACACGGGTGGGTACCTGCGCCCTGGATGGAGAATATGACCGCATACTTCCGGTGCCTCCGCGGGAAGAAAGATTTCCTCTGCAGCTAACACGACCACTAGTTCTGGCTTTTTAAAATGCCCCATTCCAGGCACCCTACATTATGTGTGCCTCCTGAGGGAAGCATGAAACACCGCCTATGCAGAATTTTTGCCAGAAATTCCAACCTGAAATTTGGTCAAGTCTGGATTTAAGTATCAAATTATAGGATAGGAGTGCCGTGTAATGAACAAATATATCTCGTGTTTGTCCCTGCTCCCTGTCTCAGAGCTTCAAAAACTCTTGGAATTCACCCATTGGTGGGAGCATTTTGTTATGCTAATGAGGAGATCTTGGTGGCTCTTAGATGGCTTCAGGATGAGGCTGGTCACCAGAAAGACCAACACTGGGATTAGGCTGGACCCCTGCTGTCCTCTCTAGTGGAGCTTTCCTTTTTACATTGGCATTTTAAACCACATTTGAAGGCTTTGAAAAGCCCTGCAGAAATGAAACCCCATCAGCCAAGCTGGACTCAAAGTTTCCCAATCTACTGGCCTGTGGAGCACTTTCTTCTTGTCACACATATTAAACTCCATGGAATAGAGTTCTCTAAATTACCCGTTTAGGAAACAAACCATCCATTTGATTTAGCACAGAAATTTTCTTTAAAAGATCTTTTCTGAGAGGATTAAGAAAAAGAAAATACAGCATTCTTTTTGCTTTTATGAATTACCAAAAAATGAAATGCATTGAATTAGAAAAGATTTAGGAAGAAATCAGCTTTTTCAAAAGAATGTAATTTCCTATTATATTCTGTTGTACACTGAGCAATGTATCCTTACCTGAAAAATTTGGAAATGATTTACTAAATTTACAAAGCAGTTTTAAATATTTAGCCATGGCTCTGACTGATTTTAGGGGAAAGAAAAGAATCAAGACTTGATTATTAAGAAAATTGAAAAATTCTTTTATGTCCATCTTGTTAGTTAGTCCTTTGGTTCAACTTGAGGTAATTTTGCACACTGATAGTCTGTCTACCCATCATCTGAAATTTTAATAAATACGTAGTTTATATTTTCATTCACATCATTTAAAAAATGTGAGTTTTTTTCCACATCATTAAAAAATGTTGAACAAGGCAATTCTCAAGTCTGAATCCTGTGACACATCACTAATGAACCGAATGAATTAACTGATCCAATCATACAACAACCTACCCATGTTCATCCCCATTCAACCACATTGCTTACATATTATCAGGATTTTGTCAAACGTTTTTCTGATATCAACATTTTCTGCATCAACAGCATTTCTCTGAGCTACTGGTCTAACAACCATTCCAAAAAAGGAAATGAGGTTAATCTAAAATGGTTTGTACTCAGTGAGCCTATCAAAGCTCATAGCAATCACACTGGTCTTAAAATAATCTATTCATGTTAGTTGCCTGAGATTGAAATCATATGGTACTCAGCCTTTTCCTTCTTTATGGAAAGTGAAATAGGGTTTGCCCTTTTTTTTTTTTTTTGTCTTTTGGTCCTCTCCTGGTCTCCATTATTCTCCAAGGTTGTTGCTAGGGGTTGATTCTACCATTAGCCTCAGGGATGATTTGTCTAAATCAGGAAATTAGAATTCATTTTAGAGCACTCATTATTTTCTTACATTCTATCTGTATCAAGGTCCAATCCCCTCTAACCAATATGCATTGTGATTTTGTTGTTGTTGTTCCAAAGTAATGTCTTTGAAAGAGAATGCAAATTCCATACTTGCTTTTTGCCATCCATCAACACTATAGTATAGGTTTCCACAGCATATCTATCTCTTCTTTATATGTTTTTCAAGTAAAGTTGATATGATCCATCCTATAGCTTGGAACTGCAAAAAAGTAGTCATGGCTATTTTTCAGAGTCAAATGCATATGAAATTAGCAAGGCACACAGTTCTTCTTGAACACCTGCCCAACCCATATTCCTGTCCCAGGGTTTTATAAGGTAAAGGGTGCTATTTTTATTTCGTGTAGATGCTGTTGGAGATGCTCTTATCTACCGACTTGCTCTACCTGTTCTTACACTGGTTTGTTGCCCTTATGCACTGCTGGGATGGTGCTTCTGCTAGTTCGGTGCCTCTGGGATGGACAATTCTGGATCCTCAAGTATTGTGCTCCATTCTTGGTCTTCCAAGACTAGAGTCTTTGGATTCATCCTCATAAACCATACATTGTCCAAAGAAGTCTGCAACAGCTGGATCAGATAGTCCATCTGAACTAAGCTACCTTTTAGGCCAGAAAGAGTCCTTTCCTCAAGATCCCCCAGATTCTGGTGTGAGCCCAGATCTCAGCCACATTCCCTTCCCTCATCATGAGTTCTCTTCTAGACCCTTCATGCTTTTCTTGCAGACATCAGTCAGAACATGCCAGATCCAAGAAGGTGGGAGTTGAGCTCTTGCCCTGGTCTCCAGGAGAAGTTGACCAGTATTTGAGCTCTGCAAACCACAGGAGAGGGGGCACCCTTTGCCAGGACACAAAGGCTCCAAGCCACTCACTCCCAAGGCAAAGGGGGCTTGGACTCCATATATTTGAATGATCAAGACAGTCATGACCATGAGATCCTATCTTGCTCAAAGGGATCTTCCAGTATCTACCTAGAAGGCAGCTTTTGAATTGGAGTTTCTCTAGTTAAAGTTCTGCCTATCCAGCACTTGCTGTTTGAACATAACTAAAGGCAGACATTTAAATTGCCTTCAGTGTTGTTGTTGTTGTTTTAACAAGCTTAGCTCATTTGAAAGTTTGGCTTTCTTCCTTCTCTTTTTAGAACTCTGATAAATAGAGTTCTATCACACACTAGTGGGAGAAGGAGGAGAACCATATTAATCTGGGTAGGCTAGGCTATGCTAACAAAGATACCTAAACATAAAATGGCAATAATACGGAAGCTTATTTCTCACTCATGTGATGGTACTAGGCTGGTCAATAAGTCATTGGGGCAGTCCTCCTCCCCTTGGCCACCCAGGAACCAGGCTTATGAGGACTCTCATCTACAATGTGTGGCATGTCAAGAATGTATCTTATACCTTACTTTTTATATGTGTGTATATATATAACTACTTATTTTGAAATAATTTCAAACTCACAGGAAGTTACAAAAAATAGCATAGTGAGTTCCTATACTTCCCTTAGTGACCCTTAGTGATTATATCTTACTTAAGCATAGTACATTATCAGAACCAGGAAACTGACAGTGATACAATAAAATTAACTCAGGTATAGACCTTATTTGGCTTTCACCAGATTGTACATACATTTTAAAAAATCTGTCTTACTTTAATCCAATGTTGTATGTAGGTGCCTGATAGTGTGTGTGTGTTTCAGCCCACTGTAGTGGGCTCCCAGGGGCTGTCTGGATAGCTGAATGGCCTCTATCACTCCCAAGTACTTCTTCCATCTAGCCAGCAGCTAGCCATATGATCTCACTTCTATTCCTGCCTCCTTATATCTTCATCCAAATCCATTCTAGCAGTATTCACCCTTGACTCACATAGATCAGAGGAGATAATTTTCTCAACATCCAGTCACCAATTTGTTTAAAGACGATTGTGTCTGATGTACAATAGACACTGTTTCCTCCCACCAAAAGTCTGATGCCAATTGAATTGGAAGTTAATATTTGTATTTTTCAAAATTTATGTTCAATTTTTTCCTTCTTCCTCTTATCCAATGGCCCAATAACCCCGAAAACAGAATTGGTTCCTTTTGAAGCCTCTGGTGGATAATGGCAGCATTTTATTGGGTTTTAGTTTTCATTTTCAGTGTAATACAATGATCTGGAGAAAATACTTCCATCTGTATTTGCAGCTCTATGGCACCTCCTTGCCACTGAAAATACTTTTCTTAAACTGCACAGGAGAGTTTAAACAATTGTGCAGTTCCTAAAACTGCCCACTTTGTTGCCAAGAAGTCTTCTTCTGGCTGGAGTCCAAAGTGGTGGCCTCAGCTACCTTTCTGGAGCCCGGTTTCCGACATGGCACTCTCTCACTCTTAATAAATGGTTTGAACATCTAAAGTAGCCACAAGGATTCCTGGCATTTGTCAGAGGCGGAAATCCGCATGGCAGACTGAGAGAGTCATAAAATCTTTGTTTTAGTTTGGACTCGTTTAAAAACTGGAAAGAAATTAAAAACGTTTTTTTTCTTATGTGGTCACGGAGGTTTCCTCTTAAGAGGTGGGAATTCTACCAGGATGTGATGTATAGGGAAAATGACCATTGGAGTTTTGTTTTTATGCTTTGTTTGGCTCATCTGTGGAAGTGTGGATCTGCTAGGCTTCTTCTGAGTGCGCATGAGCCCCTTCCCTCCAGTCAAAGCCCTGTGTCTGATATGAATTCTCATCAAATATTGAGAAACATTTAATTAAGCAGTTGGCAAACGTGCTTTAGAACGTGCCTTCCGTTGTGTGCAAACATCCATCCCTACATTCTCATGTTTGTGGATTCTCTTTGTCTTCCAGAAACACTAGCGTCTGTCCAAACCTTTCAGACCCAAGGGTGTAACTTTTGGTTTGTGGTCTCATCTCTCAGTGTCTCTCATTTCAACAACACACAGAAGCTCAGAAAGGTCTGCTGGAAAGGGAAGAAACCGTTTCTCCCCTCTGCTTTCCAAGTTGCTGTGTTCCAGACCCAGTGGAAGGCATGAGATTCCGTGGCTTTGGGGTGTGGTGATCCCCGCCTTACTGGACAATACGAATTGATGGATTAGAGACCTGCAGACTATTTATGAAACCATAGTTTAAACTAAGAACGATGTTAGCAGACGCAGCTTCAGGCATTGAATGAAATTGAACCTGAAGTTACATGAGAGGTGATTTCTTATAATGAAAAAATTCCTTTGTTTGGAGCTTTAATCTACCCAAAGTCAGCTAACAGCATGATTAAGACTCTTTCATCCATCAGACCCTTCCTGAATGTCTCCACCTTGGGCTAGACTATATGTTTGATTCTGAGGATACAGTCCTGGGAGCCAGTCCTTGAGAAGGTCCTGGTCAGGGGTGACAGGCATGACAGCCTGTGTGCTGAGGTCTGTGAACAGATGTAGGACAAGCCAGTGGGGGAACAGAGAGGGGCTGGAGAAGGGTTGGAGATGGGCAAGAGGTGTTGGAAGCTGTTTTTAAGATGAAATAAGGCACGGCCTGAATCTTGAAGGAGGAGTTAGCCTGATGGGCATTTAGAGAAAACGAGAGTACGGAAAACTTGGTTGTGTGAGAGAGGAGCAGTGGTTTGGAGATGGAGGAGGTTGAAGTTAGGGAGGCTGCCACACGAAGAGCTAGCCTAAGGATGTTTAATGTTCTCTTCTGTAGGCACTACCCGGTGACTATAAAAGTTGAGGCCCAGGCATGACGTGGGCCAATGTGTAGTTTAGAATTACCTACATGTGCATTCTTTATGGCAATTAATAGATGGTCCATGTGATGTAAAAACAGGAAGTCAATTAGGTCAACATGGTCTTATGGATGAAAGCTTATTAGTTAAAGCATCCTGACAACCTTCAGTAGTTCATTCTTTCAACATAGGAATTATGGATGAAGATGTGCTTCTAGAAGAAGTGTCTTTGATGTTCTCTTGTGCAACAGGGGAATCCATTCTGCTCGCTCTCCAATTGCTCTTGTCCTATGGAAAAAGAAATCAGTAAAACTTTGAGTGGAGGTAAAAAAGACAGAAATTTTGAAAGTTTGAGTGGAAATACTTACACATTTCCCGTACAGAAATTAGAATAGAATGTTTTCTAGGTAGCAGAATTTATATGCCTCTGTACCTGTACAGAAAAATTTTTCTCAATAAAAAAATCTTACAGTCTGGGGACATCTGGGTGGCTCAGTAGGTTAGGTGTCTGCTTTGTTTCAGGTCATGATCCCAGGGTCCTGGGATCGAGCCCCATGTCTTGTTCCCTGCTCAGTGGGAAGCCTGCTTCTCCCTCTCCCTCTGCCCTCCCCCCCAAACTCTCTCTCTCCCTCTCTGTCTCTCTCTCACTCACTCTTGCTCTCAAGTAAATAAAATCTTTAAAACAATATTATGGTCTATTGAAATGACTGTTGAGAAGATGCTAATGATTTAAGATTTGTTAACCATAAAAAGTGATCTTGAAGAAAGTTGCTGTAGTTTTATAAAAAAGATAAAAAGGTAACAAGACCAAATTAAAGAAAATATATTTTTTAGAAAAAAATATTAGTGGTATGACATTCAAGAGAGACCTAGCTAAGGAACAAATCAGAGCAAGTAAATATGATATGATAAGAATATGATAAGAATAATTCTACTTATGTTATTTCTCAGCATTCTGATAATCAATATAAAGAAGGTTTTAGGGCACCTTCATGGCTCAGTAGGTTAATCATCTGCCTTCCGTTCAGGTCATGATCTCTGGGCCCTGGGATGGAGCCCCTCATCACATCAGACTCCCTGCTCAGTGGGGAGTCTGCTTCTCCCTCTCCCTCTGTACTCTTTCCTGCTCATGCTCTCTCTCTCTCTCAAGTAAATAAATAAATAAATAAATAAAATCTTTTAAAAAATATAAAGTAGGCTTGAGTTTGATTTATACTACACAGGTATATATTACTTACAATTTTAGAAAGTTTATTTTTGAAAGTAGTCTTTGAATTGAACTATTTGACAGATCCAACAAAACAGTAACACCAATTTGCAAGTCAATAAAAAAATAGTTCAACACGACATAACTTTGATTGTTTTAATGACCATTTCCTTCTAAAAGTGTCCCAGGTAAGGGTGATAAATTGCTTTAAATTTTTTTTTTCCCTTTTCTATCACTAAGGTTTAGGTTTACAAGTGTAGAAACTCTCAACAGTACCAGCTTCAGCAAGGGGTTGTCTTCTGTTTTTCTTTTTTGTAAAGTCTGGGATCAACTGTCCAGGGCCTGCGAGCAAGTCCTGCCCCTTCCCCTGACTCATCCAGTGTCGGGAATTTGCATTGCCAAGTCTGGTTGTTCCAGCTGCAGCCACATGAGGAAATTGCAGTCCACCAGAAGGAGGGCAGAGGAAAAAGAGAGATCGGTCATGGGCCGGTTGTCTTTTAAGGAAGTTTCCAGAAATCATCTTATTACCTCACTGTTTGCTTTCATCACCTTGGCCAGAATTTAGTCACAGGGGCATGCTTACCTGAAAAGGAGTCTGGGAAATCCAAAATTGGTCATGGCTGGTGGTGGATCAAGGTTAAAATAAGGGATTTATTACTCTGGAAGAAGGATAGTACTTAACAGTGGTCCCTGCCTCACACTCTCCCTGCAAATTCATGCCACCCTCCCCCAACCCCAGGCTGACTAGTTTGGTTAGGGAACGCTCTTCATCTGTGCTTTCTAAGTATGCCAAAGATGGGTCCTTAATACCCCAAGACTGCATTACTATTCCTTACAACATTTCTCTGAATCTCTCTTTTCATTTGAAGATTCATGCAAATTTTGATATTATTCTATAATATTTCTATATTTGATTTAAAATACAAACTGTGTCAAAGTTAGGTAGGGTAGAAAAAGTAAACACTAGGAAAATACACCTATTTTGTCTGTGGCTGATTTGAGGAAAAACTGTTTCTCTAACCTTGGATGGCTCAACTATCCAAAGGGTATTCATATTTTAACAGGGCTCTCCAAATTCTTTTTTTTTTAATGATTTTATTTATTAATTTAACAGAAAGAGACACAGAGAGAGAAGGAACACAAGCAGGGGGAGTGGGAGAAGGAGAAGCAGGCTTCCCGCTGAGCAGGGAGCCAGATGTGGGGCTCGATCCGAGGACCCTGGGATCATAACCTGAGCTGAAGGCAGATGCTTAAAGACTGAGCCACCCAGGTGCCCCAGGGCTCTCCAAATTCTAAAGAAACACATTTTTTTCTGGTGGAATTCAGGTGAATGGGAAGGTATTGTGGACATGGGACTCTCCAACCCTCTCCTCACACCTCCCAGATAGATAGCCCTTGGCCATGAATTTTATCTGTGTCTGTGACTCATCCAGGTTTTGATAGACAAAGAATTTACTTCTTTAATTCACTGTTTAAAAGAAGGAAGCAGAAGCGAACTAAAGTTCTGAAGGAGGAGGCCTGGAAACCACGCGTTCTCTATGTGTTGTTCGTGTCAATATTTAGAATTCCTGTGTCAATTTTTTGGAACTTTGAACACCCCTTGCATCCATCCACTAATTATTATCACACTTAGCCACGGCATGCACAGCCTTCCTTACAAGGAAATTGTACAGTAATTATGAGGCAACTTGCCTACCATCCCCTTGTTGAGAGGTCGATGTTAAATCTTAGTAACTAAGACTTCAGCTTCTGTTGGAACCTAATAGATAAAATACAGCGGTACCTATCAGGAATCCTCAGTGTGGGTGGGAAATATTTATTCGTTCATAGTATCTTGATCATGGGCCTACTTGTGCCACTCCTGCGCTGGACCTGGGACAGACTGGTGATCCAGAGCAAGCATTGATGTCAGCTCTGTCATAGACCGGACACTCACATGAGATTCAAATAATTAATTTTAATAAAAGCGATGAAGGAAAATACAGCCTCTGAAAGACTGCACGGTAAAGATGCACCCACTCTGGGGGACCGGCAAGGCCTGCCCGAGGGGCTTCATCCACAGGGTGACAAGTTTGGGGCATAGTGTTTTCATGGCAGATGCACTGCCTGTGTGGAGGCCTCTGAGGCTGAAAAGACTTTGATTTTTTAAAAGAACTTCACGCCAGCCACCTTAAAGAATTACTGAAGAGTTTAAGCAGAGAGATGATATAGTTCGATTTGCCTCATTCAAAGATCCTGGGGGTTGGTGACATTGGCTTGGGTAGGCGGGCACATGGGCTCAGGTCAAGTGGAAGCTGAAGCAAAGGTGAAGACAGGTGGGTGTCTTCATGAAAGGATGCAGGACCTAAAATCGACAGGGCTGGAGTGTGGACACGACGGGCGTATGCTGGGAGGAAGAGACGGAGAGAGGAGGAGTCGCACATTTATGTAGGAAAATGGCAGTGGGTGGTGGTGCCACATACCATGATAGGGAGCACGGGGGAGGAGAATGAAGGACGGGCTTGACAGGAAGATCACGAGTTCATAGGATTTAAGAGGTCAGTGAACCCAACTGTTGCAGATTCCCAGGCCCAGAAAAAAGAAATGGTTCCACCGGAGGCCTTACTCTTTGAAGTGTGTGCCAGGGACCAGCAGCATAGGCTTTGATCGGAAGCTTGTTAGAAATGCAAATGTTCATGCCCTCCCAGACCCACTGAACTACATTTTAACAGGATTCGCCGAGTGAGCTGTATAGAAAAGATTCTAACTTAATACATGGCAAAGCTGGATTAATACTGAGCTAAACATATGATTTAGAATAAATATTCCTGTTTGTTTTTTAAACTTTACTTATCTGCATGGGTTAGGAGTGATACCCAAGTTAAAAAGGTAAGTTGAAGGTGGTCATTCATTTAGGGATACTTTATTTAATGGACAAAGGGCTACTAATGTTTTACCTATAATATTAAGGAAGGAAGCTGGAGGAGAAAGAAGGGGAGAAAGAGAACAGGCAAGATCTTCAAAGGCCATGTATGCAATGGATTATTCACAATTTGTGAATTTGGGATGGGAAAGAACTGGCCAAGTCAACTCGGCGTTACATATTGTGGACCCAGGCTTTGGTATATTCTTTAGAACGGACTCAAAACTTCCAAATTCCTTTTGCTTTCATGAGTTTCCTTTTCAGGAAGGGGTATTGGTGGTGATGGTGGATTTCTAAATGTTGCTCAAATAACCAGCACTATAAAAATTCTCAGCAAGAGAGTTCCTTTTGTCTTTGTTATTTATGAAGCCCCACTGGGCAGGAATTCTAGCTAACACTTGGCCTTGTGCCGGCACGTCTACCTCCTTGTTGGTGCTCAAGTACGAAACCCCAGCACAGATGTAGAATTCAGAAATGATGCATAACTGTGTACGTTATCTAGTGTTACATGACAAATTACTGCAAAATTTAATGGCTTAACACACAAACCTTTCTTGTCTCTTAGTTTCTGTGGATAGGTGATCTGAGTTTGACCTAGCTCGGTGCCTCTGGTTTGAATCTCTCATGAGTTTCCTACTGAGCTGTTGATTGGGGATGAGATTTCATCTGTGGGGGGTCACCTGCTCCTAAACCCACTCAGGTATTTGCTGGCAGCCCTCAGTCTCTTGCCACATGGGCCTTTCCATCGGGTTCCTGCCTTATACCATGGCAGCCGGTTTCCCTAGGACAAGCAATCCATGAGAAAGAAGGTACTTAAGGTAGAAGGAAAAATCTTTTTATAACCTAATCCAGACTGGTCACCTGATTGCTTCTGTCATATTCTACTTTTTAGAAACAGTTCAGTCAGTCCAGCCCACACTCAGGGGGAGGGGACTGCACAAGGGTGTGGCTATGCAGGGGTAGGTGCTCCCAGGAGCCTCTTAGAGGCTGCCCGCTACACAAGACTATTTTCTTCTTCATATATACTCTTACCAGAGTGATATGATACTTAAAGATTCTTGTCCAATGAATCCTTTTCTCCTGACCAGTGCAGGGTGTTGGGTTTTTGCCCCAAAGTTTCCAAGGAGAGACTGAGTTTACTACTTTTTTACACATGAATGGGAGAGTACCAGAAAGCCTGTTGAGGACATCTGAAAGGGCTGAGAGGCGGGGATGCAGGCAAGAGGGAAGAGATGGGCAACTGTCCAGGCCGGCAGGCCTCTCCTGCATCGGCCACCTCTCACAATCCGGGGCCTTGAATTCCATAGGGAATGTCTTCTCCTGTTCATTTCTTCCCTCTTATCTGCTTTAATAGCGGAGCAAATTCTGAACCTAGGCAGACCTCTTCTCTTATTCCATTCCTTGCATTGCTGAAGGCCCGACTCAAAGTACCAGCTCAGGCCCAACTCAAAGTACCAGCTCCCCCCGCCAGGGCTCATTCTAGACCCTGGCCTCTCTCCCTGTGCTGCTCTAGACCGTCATGACTGCTAGCCAGCACATGCCTCCCATGCGTGGGGTGCTATGGACACCACTATAGGCAAAAGGGACCTTTCCCTTGTGCTTAAGGACCTCACAGTCCATTTGGAGAGACAGATACTGATCAAATGACCACATAAAGAAATGTACAACTGCTACAAAAAAAGTGGACCAGGAATGCAGAGACCTAAGTCAGTCTGCAGGTTTGGGCAAGGACTCCAAAGGCACAATTATGCAGTCTTAGGAGGGGAGCAGAGTTGGCTGGGTGTGACAAAGAGGACTTGGGTGGTGGCAAACCCAGGATAAAATTGAGAGTAGTCCTGGGGCAGCACCCGGGTGGGTCAGTCGGTTAAGCATCTGCCTTCAGCTCGGGTCATGATGTCTGAGGCCCTGGGGTGGAACCCCACATCGGGTTCCCTGCTCAGTGGGGGAGTCTGCTTCTCCTGCACCCTCTACACCCCCCACTTGTGCTTTCTCTCTCTCAAATAAATAAAAACTTTAAAAAGGGGGGGGGCTTGAGAGTAACCCTTTAGAAAAAGGGAAGAGGTCCTAGGAGCCTGGAACAAAGATCAGGGGGAGTAGTCTGTGACCCACAGGGGGGATGCTTCATTTCATGTGTGTTATGGAGTGACAAATGGGAAAGACCAGAACAACCCTTCACCTAAGGCCAGCTTGGGGGTAGAACATGGAATTCCCAGCTTCCCATGAAGGTGGCAGATCTCAGAGGTATGAGGTCCTCCGAGGTTTTGTGTCAAAGTCCCGAAGTGATGTGGACAGAGTCTTTACACTTGAGTTCGCTCCCTGCCATTGTCCCGTTCCTCCAGAACTGAGAACTCTTCCTGGACTATCTGATGTGCTTCTTGCCTCTGTCTCTGGCTCTATCTCTCCTTGTCCCTCCTTCCATGCTCTGCCCTGATCAGAGCTTCCCGCATTGTCATATGATGTGTCATTCTGTGGACACACCCCCTGAGAATCTTTGCACTTTGCAGCCTTCCCACTTGGAATGGTCCCCCCTCTCCTGCAAATGCCCTTTCTCAGAGTGGGACCAGAGATGTAATTTGTGGGGCTCAGTGCAAAATGAAAATGGCAGTCCCCTGGGTTTAAAAGCAGGAAAGGAGCTTGTTCCCTTCTTCTTGCTCTTTCTCCTTTGATCGTTGCGAGGTTTTTATTTGCTATTTAACGTCACTCTTCCTTGGGCATGAAGAAAGTTGTAGGCCAAGTACAGACCCTTGCAGGCTCCTAGGGCTCAGGCCCAACTCTGCACCTCCCTGCGCTAGTGCCACAGCCCTTGACGGGCACAGACACTGAGAAGGCATCCTCCAACATATGCTCCATTGCCCACCACACATTCCTTACCAAACATTCATTTACCAAATAAAATGAAGATAGAATTACTAAGAATTTTAATATGGCAACTGCAAAGTAGTAATCTCTGAGTAGAGGGCCTCTTTTGAGCACAGGGTCCTACATGACTGCAGGGTCTCAGGGACCTGCTCAGATCACGGGATCTAAAATCACCCCATTCTATACACATGGTGCAAGGTGCACCCCATCACATCACCCTGTTGTGTGTCCCTGAGAGTAATATTATGTTCCAAAAGTATCCCTTTAATCTGCTTTCTCTTTTTGCTGTCTGCTTCCACCAGAAAAATGTAAACTTTACAAAAGCTTGTCCTAATGATCTCCGTGCCTAGTGTGGGAGCTGGCACATGCAAGACCGTCAATAAATATTTGTTGATTGAATAAATAAACATATAAGGGAATTTATTGAGCATAGCTTTAAGTAAATTTGCTGTTTCTCCTAGCTCATGCAACCTGGCAATGCGACAGAACCTTCCAGTTAATTGCTTCTCAGTCTTTATTTGGGGTTTCCATCGGAACCCGGGTGTTCCTGCCTATGTCAAGTTTGACATAAAGGCCAGTCCAATCTTACCTCTGCCTTGAAAATTGTTCCTGAATTCCTCTGGCCCATGGGTGTTTTCTCTCTTTGCTGGTCTTCTGGCCTTTCTTATTGGCACTGTGCCTCAGAGCTGACAGAAGGAACACAAGGAAGCCCTGGCATCGGAGTGACCTGCTGTTTCTCAGTTTCATCAACATCATGGCTGGCCTTCCTGGTGCCCCCGTGCTCTCCTTCTTGGTCTTCCTGCCCACAGTCCAGGAGGCTCCGCTTGCCCAGGTCACCCACCAGGCACCGTGACGACAATCACCTCCCATGTTGCCGAGCAACTGCTGCTCGCCTCAGTGAAGCTGGATTCTTGGAAAGTTCCCGAGTATACCAAGATCTCCTGTTCCCTGTAATGAATATAGGCAGTCATTCCTCAAGATGAATGCTAAGGAGCTTAAATATTATAGCTTTGAAAAGTTACACATTTAGTGCATTATTTATGACAAGTGTGCCATTGATGGAGGCTTAGAAGCTTTTTTAGTTAGCAGAGAGTTTTATACTAAAAAATAATGCAGCATGAAAACTACCAGGAGGGTGTCTCCACCATAGCTACAAATGATTTCAAACTGTTCTATTTCATAGATGAAATGAAAAGATATAGAGATGAAATAATCCTCCAGTTTTCTTTTCTTTTCTTTTTTAAAAGATTTTATTTATTTACTTGACAGTAAGAGAGAGAGAGAGCATAAGCAGGGGAGTGGCAGGCAGAAGGAGAGGGAGAAGTAGGCTCCTTGCTGAGCAGAGAGCCCTACATGGGGCTCCATCCCAGAACCCTGGGATCATGACCTGACTGAAGGCAGACCCCTAACTGACTGAGCCACCCAGCCACTGTAATACTCCATTTTTTAAAAAAATAAAGATTATTTATTTATTTATTTGACAGACAGAGATCACAAGTAGGCAGAGAGGCAGGCAGAGAGAGAGAGGAGGAAGGAGTCTCACCATGGAGCAGAGAGCCCGAGTGGGGCTCAATCCCAGGACCCTGGGATCATGACCTGAACTGAAGGCAGAGGCTTTAACACACTGAGCCACCCAAGCACCCTTAATCTTCCTTTTTTAAAAAAAGATTTTATTTATTTATTTGAAAGAGAATGAGTGAGAAAGAGCATGAGAGGGGAGAAGGTCAGAGGGAGAAGCAGACTCCCCAAGGAGCTGGGAGCCTGATGTGGAACTCGATCTTGGAAGTCTGGGATCATGACCTGAGCCCAAGGGCAGTCGCTCAACCAACTGAGCCACCCAGGTGCTCTCTAATCCTCCATTTTTAAAAGCGACCTTGGATCTTATTTTTTTTCCTAATAAAAACAGCAATATTTTGAGCAAATTCCCACACAGGGTATGTATGTGTACAATTTAAAGTGTGGTTTAGGTCTTTTTCTGTGGGCTACTCAATTTGACTCTATATCTGAAGCCAAACTGTTTATTGCATGCACACATATGATTTTTTCCTGTTTTCTTAATGGAGTAAGTATGAATGGCTAATCTTTCTGAAGCAATTTCTCCCCTTGAACATAGCATTAAAATGGACATGTATGCACTATATGTGGGTTGAAGCATTTTTTTAAAAGTAAGTCTCCACAAACCAACATCTTGCTTTGTGGGTTCCCTGCATTGTTTGTTTTCTATTTCTTTGATTTCCTTTTTTATCTATATTTTTTCCTTTCCTCTATTTTGGGTTTACTTTGCTCTTCCTCTTCTTAAGATTCTTAAGTACCTTAAGATTCTTAAGGTACTTAAATTTAGATACTTAAATCACTTATTTTAAACTGTTTTCTTTTCTAATATGACATTTACTTATTTTTTAAAAAAGATTATTTATTTATTTATTTATTTGAGAGAGAGAGAATGGGGTGGGGGGAGAGGAGCAGTGGGAGAGGGATAAGCAGACTCCATGCTGAGCAAAGAGCCTAACATGGGGCCAATCTCATGACCCAGAGATCATGCTCTGAGAGGAAATCAAGAGTTGGACACCCAACCGCCTGAGCCACCCCGGCTTCCCTCTAATATAGACACTTAACACATTTCTCCCTCAGGATTGTTTTTGCTGCATCTACAAATTTTGACATGCTTTTTTATCATTCAGTGTGAATACCTTCTAGTTCTATAGTGATTTTTTTCCTTTTTGAAAAAAAAAAAGCCTATGTAGTATTTAGATATGGGTAATCTTTAGATACTTGGATGTTTTCTAGAAATCTTTGTTAAAAGTATCATATTTTTAATTTTTTATTTTTTTTAAAGATTTTATTTATTTATTTGAGAGAGAATGAGTGAGAGAGAGCATGAGAGAGGAGAAGGTCAGAGGGAGAAGCAGACTCCCCAAGGAGCTGGGAGCCTGAGGCGGGACTCCATCCTGGAAGTCCAGGATCATGACCTGAGCCCAAGGCTGTCGCTCAAACAACTGAGCCACCAGGTGCCCATATTTTTTATTTTTAATTTAATTCCATTGTGGTCAGATTTCAATCCGATGACATTTATGGAGACTTGCTTTAGCATGACATATGCATCTTTAATGAACTGCCACATGATTTTGTCTTCAACCCTCACTTCAAATTTCTCTCTCCTCTCTGAACTTATCATGGAAGTTAGAGTGAATGCTCATGCCCCGAATAGGAACAGATAATGCCAATGCAGGGCCTATTTCTGTTGGAAAGATCTGCTTATTTTGGAATTAGCAAAGTTTGGCAAGCTTCTCCTAAAATGTTGACTTCCAGGGCACAGATTTCAAACTCTCTCTACTGAAATTGAGTAATGAATACAAGCAAAATGTGGTCATCTCTGTGTTTTCCAATGCGTTCCATTTTAAAAATTTTATTTATTTATTTATTTTATTTATTTGTCAGAGAGAGAGATTACAAGTAGGCAGCGAGGCAGATAGAGAGAGGGAAGCAGGTCCCCTGCTGAGCAGAGAGCCTTATGCAGGCCTCAATCCCAGGACCCTGAGATCATGACCTGAGCCGAAGGCAGAGGCTTTAACCCACGGAGCCACCAAGGCAGGTGCCCCCACTGAGTTACCTTTGACAAGCAAGAGACATCCAGTGGGTTTCAGCATAGTGCGAAGTGTAGGATCTGTCACTATCATTCAATACTTAAGTCTCTGTGTCATTGCCCCATTATGGTTTCCAGTTCATTGACATCTCATAGTGTCTCACGGTCTTGGACATGGCAGACACTGAAGAAATTCTATTTAATTGAATGATGGATATATAATAAGCATCCTCCAGCAATGAAATGGTGACACTGAGAAAACAAATTTGTGAAAATGAACATTCCCATTAGTTAGACAGTGCATTATTATCTTTAATGAAATTGATGTATTGGATGTTGCCAACCAACAACCAAATGTTTGTTAACAAATACCACAGCTTCTACACAACTATAAGCTTCTCGTTAAAAGTCACGAGTGTTGAATTCTAAAATCAAGTCCCCAAATTTTAACATAAACATAGTGGGGAGACTTATTTATAAATTAAGAAGTAAAGTGTTGAATATAGCAAAACAGTATAACATAACAAAAGGCAGATTTAATGAGAGGTGAAGGCAGTGGGGAGAGGTAGTTTTCTCTTTTATAGGCTGTCTGGTATATTCACATTTGTTGGTGGATTAAAGAAAGGCAATTTTATCCTTGTGATTAAATTTAATGTCCATAATCTTAATGTAATAGAGAATGGTATACTAATTATATTTTTATGGCTTTGTTTACCAGATTCAAGAAGAATGTGTTGATTCCATAAATTTAATTTTCAAATCAATGAGCATCATGTAGCCAAATTTGCAAACTGTTTGAATCGTTGTGCTAATAACTGGTTATTTTGGTGTTGTGCTGTGCCTCGTATATTATCTTATACATAGTAGATATTCAGTGAACATGCTTGGATTTAACTGATTTTTCATACAACTGCAATGGGAAACAAAGTAAAGCCTTGCTGTCATGAATGCACATATTTAATAGGATTGACTGAACTTAGAATCAATAGCTAAAGAACTAAAGAATATCCTTTTCCTTCTTCTATACTAACCTGCATGACTATTCCTTGCTCATTTCACCAACACTCCTTATTCCATTCATTTAACCTTGCTCATGACTTTGTAAACTGACCTTTCACTGAACTCTCTTGGGTGTGAGTGCATCTTCTGTTTCTGGAATCCTGACTGATAAGAGTTGGGGTTTTGCTAGATATTGGGTGGGGTTCTCTGGAAGAGGACTCTGAGTGGACATTTGCAAGCAGAAGGTTTACTGGGGAATCTCTAGTAAAGGAGGGAGGGAAGCAGGATGGGAACCCTGAAGTGTGACACAGTTGCAGCCAAGTCCTCAGTCGGTCCCACCAGACTCTGGAGCCGGGAGAGCTGTTCAGAGTTGTCTGGGATCAAGGTGAGGGGTCCTGGCTTCTGCACCGCTGTGATGGGTGCAGGCTGCCCTTGGAGACTGGAGCGGGAGGGAGACATGGAGGGTTAGTACGGGACAATTCCTCTCTGCCAAAAGCCATTCCCAGAGAGCCCGTGAGTCTTCAGCCAGCAGTGATTCTGACAGCGGCAGGAACTAGGCTCTCCAGTCCAAGGGTAGCACCCCACCTAGCCCGCTGCACCCGTTGAATATAAGGTGAAGCGGGGGCGGAGAGGGCATAATGATAAATCCTAGATTAGCCTCTAATGAGGCATGAGTAATGGGCAGTGAAGGCAGATCAGTGAACGATAGGCCCCAGTGGAGTCCTGGAGCAACACTACTACAGCAGCCACGTTTAGATCTTCCCAGAGCCCAGCAGCGGAAACAGAGACTACGGGTTTCCGGGCTGGTGTGGGTGAGCGCAGAAGACCTGAGGGGCCAACTGCTCGGGAGGGCAAGGGAGGGAAGCGGGAGCGTTGTCTTCAATGACAGTAAACTGACCGAAAAGCATGATTGAAAACATTATGAAAATACTTTAAAAACATATTCAAGTGCTTTCTATTGTCCTTATTTGGTATTTGGGGAAAAAAATACCATTAAAAAGTATGTGGAGTAAGACAAATACGTTTTGTTTAAAACAAGACCACCAGTTGAGTCAGATTTTAGGTTCTAAACGAGATTTCTTAGGATAGAGGAGGACTTTTCCACTCGAAGGCTGTGCCCTTTTCTTCTTTGGGAGCTGTTTCAGCTACTTCGGGTCTTTCTCCAAGTTGTAAACCAGTCTGTCCAGATACTCATCTCTGCCCCGTTTTGCTGCCCTTCTCCTTGGGAGGTTCGTCGGTAACCATCTGCACATGGCTCTGCTGTTCTCTGCTGCTTAGCTCTAGGCCAGCTGTGGCTGCCAGATGTCTGACCTCCTCTCAGAGAGAGAGAGAGCTGGGGTCACCTCTTCTGCCTGGAGGCTTTCAGCTTTTGTGTCATTCTCTGAACCTGGTCTTGGCTTCCAGCTACCAGGAGAAAGCCAACTTTGATCATGCTTGGCTTACAGAACACCATTAAAAGTTGGCAAGTGCTATAAATTTTATTTTGGACAAAGCATTTTAAAGGCTAATGAATGAAACTGAATGCGTAGAATTTTATTCTTTTTTTTTGTTGTTTTTTGGTAGATTCTTGAAAAAAATTCCACTCTCTGGTCATACTTAATGACTAGCAAACTAGATTCCCTGCCCTTGGTGTCTGTTTTGGCCATCTCCATTTCTGGATCTGACTCTAATTTTCCCCCTATGTTGATTGTTATTTTTTCACCGTTCAAAGGAATCACTATTCGAATAATCAGTAATCTTTTATTTTTCTCTCTTCCTCTTCTCTTCCCTTCTTGCAATATAATATCTTCATTTTTCTAATTCCCTTTCCTGAACAATGCCCATTAGCATTAGATTTAGAGAGAGAATTAGAGATAACTCCTTCTGTGGCACTTCATTGGTTTTTAGACCCATAATCAAGTGTGTGTGTGTGTGTGTGTGTGTGTGTGTGTGTGTGTGTGTGAAGTTAGTCTTAGAATGCCTTTGTGGCCTTCCAAAAGGGCCACTGGAGCAGTTTTGCTATTGTAAATAGGGACCTTTAGGTGGTTTGAAAGCACCTCCTGAGTTTTGCAAGAGAGCTTTTAATTCATCAAATTGGAATGACTTAAAGAGTTTAAGTTCAGTTTGTACATGGAATTCATATTACTTGGTCAGAGTATAACAGTTCCCCATGGCTCTAGGAACATTAGCTGAACAGTTATTTATCTCTGCTCTAACAACCTCATTGTCAACCACAAATATGATGAGTTTCCTTAGCATATGAGTCAACAGAAGGGGCTTTCTCTCATAGCACCTACCATGCCCTAATCAATACTATTGGCAAAAACTGGTACGAAGACTGCAAAAGTTCAAAAATGAACTTTTGTCTCTACAGTTCCAGGACATCTTTTGCAAGCAGAGTTTTGAGCATCTTTGTTTTCCTTAATTGTTACCCAGTTAATTAAAAATGTAAAGTATTTCTCTGATTATAAAGTGAACAGGTGTTAATTGCAGAAATATTAGATAATGAAAAGTATAAGGAAAAGAATAAAATTCACCTTTGATTGCATTGATTACAGAGAATCACTGTTGACTCCAGGGCAGCTGTTTTCCAATTATATTTTTTCTATTGCTATGACAAAAGTGGGACCAAAGGAGATATATAGCTTGCAAATTTCAATTCTTTTCACATGATGAACACTTTCCCAAATCATTAAATGTGAGATAATTTTTAAACGACAGCATACTATTTGCTCAGGCGGTTAGTCACAATTTATTTGAACATTTCTCATTTGTCTTATATATTGGCTGTTTTAAATGTTTCATCATCACAAATTATGTTGCCATAAACACTGGACACTCCAGTAGAAGTGGAATTACTGGATCATATTATAGTGTTTTGCAATCTGACAAAAGCTTGTAAGATGAAGGTGAAATTTCAAAACCAAATTTATGAAGGTTTTATAGTTTTAAAAGAGATTTCATTTTGGTGAAGTCTCTCTTTCATTTCTTCTTTTTTATAGTTTATAAAGTCATTACAAAGATCTACACGTGGAATATTCATCTCGGCTCTTTTATTGATGCCAAAGGGGGCACAATGAGTGCGGGCTGAGGAGGGGCTCTGTATCCTCATCAAGCTAAAACCACCAATGCAATTAATATGTCAAATGGTCATGTGCTTTACTGAAAGTCAAGGAAGACTGTCAACCTCAACTTTGTCTGGGCATGTATTGTCTGGCCCCGCAGTCCATAGCTCTGTCATCCAAATCCCAAACTATCACTCTTCTCTCATGTTTATAAATCTATTTGTCACCATCATTTCTCAGCACTGCATTTGCTCAACTTGAAGTTGAAGACAGAGCTCCTTAATTCCCGTGGCCATTAAGTTACCTCCTCTATTTGCTCAAGGGATGACCCCAGGCTGATCATTTTTTTCCCCCTTTTAAGGTATTCTCATCCTTGTGCAAATCAGTTTATTTCTTCTAGGATACCATCTCTTCTTCCCAGACGATTAACATTGTCTTTTTCATACTCTCCTTTCTCATTGGATAATAAATTATGTTGTGTGACGATTATTAGTTTACCCTCCATGCATCCCTTATCAGAGACTACCTATTGATCCTGATATTCCTTCTATCTTCCCAGAGCCTGTCAGAGTGTGTGTAATAGGAGATGCCCAAATACTGGCTAAAAGTATGAGTGAGTGGGGGTGCCTGGATGGCTCAGTTGGTTAAGCCTCCGCCTTTAGCTCAGGTCATGATCCCAGGGTCCTGGGAGAAAGCCCCGTGTGTTGTGTGTTGGGTTTCCTACCCAGCGGGGTGTCTGCTTTTCTCTCTCCCTCTGTCTCTCCCCCTACTCATGCTCTCTCTCTAGTAAATAAATAAAATCTTTTAAAAAAGTATGAATGAGTGCTGAGCTTTACTAACTGCCTACTTGTGCATAACTCATGGGATATTTGGATGCGGAATAGACCATATTGAAAGACCATGTGTATGGTGATCATGATCATAATCTTTTTTTTAATTTTTAAGATGGCTTATAACTTCCCAGTGTATTAAGATCAAATGCAAAGTCTCTCACTAGGTTTTCAGACTTTTCATACATGGGTTTTTGTGCTTTTATGGAACTTTGGCTTATTTTCCACCATGGATACATCTAAAACTGGACCATTCTGCTCTCAAATTCATGAGAATTGATGGGAACACTTAACTGGATTTATTCCACTTGGTTATGTCCTTCTCTTTCTATCGGTTCTCTGCACTCCTCTTGCTTTTAACTCTGTAAATATATACTATTATGTAAATGTGTCTGTGAACTGTGTCTGTATAGGAGGAGCTCTCCTGGTTTGAGGAAGATGAACCAAGGAGAGTCTCAACTACTTAGTATTCATCTTTTACATTAGCTGGGACTCCGAGCACCGTGACAAACACGGCTTCCCCTCTAGTGTAGATACTGATCCCCTACAAAAGAATGGAATTTTATTGAAACTTTTTGTCTTTGAGATAATTTTTTGAGATAATTTTTAAGTAAAGACAAAAGTATATTTCCTATTTATCGAATCTTCTAGGGAGAAAATTAGCAAGTGGAAATAGTTAAGATAAATTAATTGGTTTCATAACTGAGAAAAGTAGAATGATATCACTCCATATTGGACTATCATTAATTGACCAGTAGTTCTTAGAATATTTACTTTGTTTTAGAATATCCAACTTGCAAAATTAAGAAGAAAGACTTTGCTTTTGAGGACGTTTTAAACACATGAGTGTATTTTAATTAAATTGGTTAAATAAAAGCACATGGGAGTTTAAGGATTCATTTTTACATATCCATTTTGGTCTAGCTGACAGTATTGCCTTTTTAGATTTATGATATCGCTAAGCAAAACCATTTTGGTCATGCATTTTAAAATGGCCTCTGCAATTTTGACCCAGGTAATCACATATCTGGGAAAACACAAGAGTTAGTGAAATAAAACACACCAAGTGGTACAGGTAGGTTGCTACATGGATCAGGTACAAAATTCTCAAAACATGCTAAAGAACACTGGTATTTCCATATAAAATGATTATAAACAAATAAAACAGAAGGCAATGGAAGGCTTGTATTTTTGCTGGAATCCAAAGATATAATATTTTCTAGCTATAAGGTTAATGATGCTTTGTTTAGTTATAATTTTTTAAAAGCGCTGTGTTTAAAAAAAAATTACTTTTGTTAAAGTTTGATCATTAGTATAACAATTAGGCAGCTGCTAATAATCAGTCCTTTTTCTGGGGATCTCAGAGGAAATGAACTGTTTTCTTGTTCAGCATTTTGAAATAAAAATTGCAGGTCAGGTAGAACTTTCTGGGTCACTGTATTTCTTCTGTGACTTAGGGAAGGAGAAGAGGTGAGTAAATCGTGCTTATTTTACACTAATTGCTCTTCTCATTCCTTCAACACTCTGATGAGCTAAAAAGATTCCAAAAAAGAGCGTGAGCTCTGGCTCAAGACTGCTCAGGACCCACCACTCTGTCCACATTCTGCACCCCTAAGAAGGATGGCAGAGTAATGGATTCCACCTACAGCTTCACTGCAAAGCATCTGTGGACAAACCTTGCTCTCTAACTCATGTGAACCCAGTAGCCACGTCTACATGTGGATGGGCACCACTGTTCTCAAAACCGGCTCTGTGCATTGACCTCTGGGGCTGGCTGGTTGTTCTGTTACACAGTTGAGATCATGATGGTGGGGGAGTGCCTGTACTTGTTCCATGGCTAGGTCAAGCATGATCCAGTGGGGGCTGTTACCACTCCCCATCGGAGAGAAGGAAGGTTGTGATTCCCTTCTCTCTATTGCCCGTAGCCTTAGATTTTAGGTACTAGTGACTATAAAGCTGCTGGTGTGCCCTCCAATAGAAGATGTCCCCAGGTCATCTCGCCATGAACTGATTAGGGCTTCATCAGGGAGCTTCCACTGATCATGGCTGTTAGATTTCAGTCTGATGTAACTATGAGCTGTTTAGTGATAGAACTGGATACATCCCCAGACCTTCCTATAGAGAGGTGGTTGTGCTGGGAAGGGCTGAGCAAGGTTGCTGCCAGTTATTTTAATGGCTTTGTTTGCAGGCTTTCTGTACAGAGAAATTATACATGCGTGTCAGATTTAAAGTGTATTTGCTTCTTCATATCCAATTGATAAGGGGCCTAGACATCTCATTTCTTCTTGTTTCAAAGCATGTGTTCTTAATTTAGCAAATACTTGAAGACTTGCTCTGTATTATAAGATGTGGCAAAGCATTGAGTAGAAGCAACATGGTTTTCCTCCCTAACTTATTAGACATGACTACTGAGTTTTTTTTTTAATTTTTTATTTTTTATAAACATATATTTTTATCCCCAGGGGTACAGGTCTGTGAATCACCAGGTTTACACACTTCACAGCACTCACCAAAGCACATACCCTCCCCAATATCCATAACCCCACCCCCCTTCTCCCAACCCCCCTTCCCCCAGCAACCCTCAGTTTATTTTTTAAATGAATGTACTGTAGCTCTGTAAATGTATGTTCTCTTCCTTACAACTTTCTTAACACGTTCTTTTCTCTAGCTTATTTTACTGTAAGAATGCAGTGTGTAGTACATATAACATACAAACTATGTGTTAACTGACTGCTTATATTATCAGTAAGGCTTTCATCCAATAGTAGGCAATTACCAGTTAAGTTTTTGGGGAATTCAAAATTATAAGTGGATGATCAACTGAATGGGAGGTTGGCACCCCTAAGCCCCACACTGTTCAAGGACAACTCTAATTATTCTATATACTCCTGGATTCTATTTGCAAATATTTTATTTAGAATTGCTGTGTTTATACTAATATGAAATTCTTTTTTTTAGAATTTATATTCGTGAGTGAAATTAGTCTATAGTGTTTGTCCATCTTTACCGGATTTTGGTGTCATAGCTGTCTTAGATTTGAAAACGAGGCAATTTTCTACTGGCCTAGAGCCGTAGTGCAATAGTCTGTTGTCATAAGTTATTTCCTGAGCCTTCACCTTTACCTCTACAAAATGAAAATCACAGAGTTCACTGGACACTATTTTTCAAAATTGCCATGAAGATCAAATGTATGTGGAAATGTTTTTGCAAATTATAACATGCTATACAAATGTTAATTACTATCATTCTAATCCAAAGTTGAATTTGTCTGCATGTTTATAGCTGTATTGCCTTCAAATATCTTTCCCTCATTCTTTCTCTTTTATGTACTTTGCATGTTTTTGTCTAATTGACTTGGAAATCCGGTATGATTAAGAGCTCATTTTAATCTTTGATTCTGTACTAATTTTGTGACCTTTCATCTAACCACTGAATATTTTAAGCCTCAGTTTCTTAACCTATGCCATGAGTATAATAGAACCTATCTCACAGGCTGTTGTGGGGGCAAACACACCTCATCTATTCTTTGAATATACTCATAAAAATCATAGCTTGGTGTCTGGCACAAAAGAAGTCTGAAATAAATGTTAGCTATTATTATTACTATTATTAATGGTACTATTGTAAGAGATTGACTGAATTCTTTGGGAGATCTGGGATGGATATATGAAGCAGTTTGACTCACTAAGAAGCTTGTTACTATCCTGCCTTTAGTAACTGAAAAGGATTTCAATTCAAGTTCTTACCCCAGATGGCATTCTGATACACATTAAATATTTTTTTTTTGGTAAATCTGTACTTTAGCTACCACAAATTATGTACCCCCTTAGACAGTTGGGGTAGAATGGGGTGATTTTCCAGTATCTTGGTGCTCTGGGATTTGAAATGCAAAGGTTCATATTTGGAACTGTGTTATTTTTTTACATTTGGACAACACCCCAGACTGTATACAACTTTGTTGAAAGAAGGGGGAAAGAAGAAATCTTGAGAAATCTTCCCCTGCCCCCAACTGTACAACCATTCTGCCAATCACTCCTGCCTGATTTGTATTTATTACTCAGATGTCCCCCAAATAGGTCCCAACAGGGTGGAAGAGGAAGCAATCTGAGGGAAGTCGCTTTTTTCCAGAGGTCAGTCTTACCTCTAGTGCTAGTAGGTGAGATCTGGACACATATCAACCATGGAAAGTTGGTTTTCCAGAAGAACTTGAAAAAGAAATTTATTCTTATTCCCAAAATACACCCGCGGACATGTCCTACCATTTCCACTCAGTGTGCTGAGTAGCTAACTGCAAAGAACAAGCCTAAACCTTTAAGAGGTTTTTTCTTAGTGAGAGCTTTACCTTAGCCTTAGCCATTGTGGTCATTTCCTCACTCATAACAAGTGACCAGTGTTCTGAGTCGCAGTGTTAACTGTGAACCTTGTTTGTGTTCATTCACCAGAGAGGAAAATCACAGGGTTCATGTAATTAGCAGTCTAGAAAAATATCAACAAACAGATGTGTCTTCTGTGGCCAGAAAATTTTGAGCCTTGGAGACCACCCTGAGGAGTAAGTGACATCTCGGGGGACATGGTGTGCAGAAATGCTTGACTGTGCTGCAGTTCATGGGGACAGAGGGGATTGTGACCACATAATTGCTGTTTTTCTCCAGCATTTTATTTAGAGTTAGGAAGACTATTTTAATGTGGCTACAACACCAACCAAATGATGGACCTGCATGCTTTCCATCAAAAGTAGCTAAAAATATGTATATTTTTGAAAAGTGACAAAGATATCTCTTGTTACTGCCCCCCCCCCAATCCCACCCTGACTTTTATGTCTGTCTTAGTTTGATAGGTTTTGAGGGATTTTGCTCTCATTTTGGTGGCATAAGCTTTACAAAAATTCTTATGAACATTACTCATTGTAAGTGGTGTGCTGGACCCAGTTTATACTGGTTTGTTCCAGCTGATGAGGGCTGACTACACACATCTCTTCCCAAACCTATGGTCAATGGCATCATGTTGGCAGTTTGAAATGGGCCCTGGTGGGAGTATTACACCATGGAAATCAGCAGATGCTACAAATCATCTCCCCAGAAGGCTGGCTGTCCAGCACTTCCCAGCACTCTACCTCATATCACTATTCTTAAAATATTTGATCAATTGGAAGAGAACTATGTTTTATTTACTTATTCATTTTTAAAAAAAGATTTTATTTATTTATTTGACAGTCAGAGAGATCACAAGTAGGCAGAGAGGCAGGCAGAGAGAGAGGAGGAAGCAGGCTCCCCACTGAGCAGAGAGCCTGCTGCAGGGCTCGATTCCAGGACCCTGAGATCATGATCTGAGCTGAAGGCAGTGGCCCAACCCACTGAGCCACCGAGGTGTCCCTATTTATTCATTTTTAAATTTATTAATTTCAGACAGAAAGAGACAGAGAGAGAGAAAGCATGAGAGGCAGAGGGAGAAGGAGAAGTAGACTCCTTGATGTTCAGGGAGCCTGATATGGGACTCGATCCCAGACCCGGGAGATCATGACCTGAGCTGAAGGCAGACACTTAACCATCTGAGCCATTCTTTTTTGTTTTGTTTTATTTTTGTTTTTTAAGAACTGTGTTTTAAAGCTGATTTCAAGGGGGGGAAAAAGTAAATGCAAACCCCCTCCCCCTAAAAACAAACAAAAAGCCCCAAAACTTACCTCATGAACTTCATAAATCCATGAAGATACCCTCTATGACCTGTCCTTCTTGGGAAAGGGGAATTTCATTCTGAAGTGAATATTTGGCTTTCTGCCTCCATTTATCTTTCTTTGGCTAATAATAACTCAATTTCCATCTTCAATGTGCACGTTATTTACTCATTCTCTCATTCACTTTGGGCAGGGCCCCGTCCTGGCTCAGAGTTGGAGTATGTTTTGGTCAAAACCCATCAGAACACAGCCTTCCTTTGGCCAGAGTTCAGGCATGGGCACAGAACGCATGTGGCACTGATGAAGCATGAGGGACAATTTGTTACAAATTCTTGAAGAAAAACTTGGTTTTTGTGTTGGAATTGAATTACGAAGATGTAATATCTGGAGTTGTTGCTACCATCTTGCTACAGTAAGAGCACTGCCACTGAGCAGTAAAGCAGTGCAGAGAAGGTAGAATCAAGGGACAGAAGAACACAATTGGTCCTGGTGGCAATGTCCTTCTTTTGATGTCTTGCCTGAAGTCTGCTTTTCCCACTGTTTTTCAGTCATGTGAGCCAGTATATTTTCTTTTTACTTAAGTTATTTGGAGTTTGGTTTTCTTTTGCTATAATCCAAACAACATTCATTGGTATAATGAGGAATCTGTCAAATAATTTCTTCTTGATACCATAGAATATTATATTAACCCTGCTGCTAGGAAATCAATTCTAGGTCTATTATCTGGGATAAAATATTATACTTCATCCACTTTACCAGGGGCTAAAAGTAATTCTTAGACAGTATCATGTATTCATAAATATCTATTACTCCTAATATGGACACAAATGAAAAAGAGCCTGGAGAATCTTAAATCATGAACTCTTCATTTAATTTGTTGTCTCAATCTTTAGAAATAGGATGTGGTTCCAAGAAAGAAGGAACATTTGGACAATTGTACAATTCATAAGTGGTGGATTCTCATGACAAACACTCTTAGGATATTTGAACAGATCCCTCTAAGCCAAGGAAGAACATAGTCTTTCTGCCATTGCCCAAATTTGTGTGTCATTCAGCCTCATGGGGAAAACGCCCTTCTTTGATCTACAGAGGACACTGTATTAGTAACCACAGTGTAATTCCCTAAATTCTCCTCATTGGGCAAGAAAGAGGAGGCTAATCCACTTGGATTCATGCCTTTCCTAAATCTCAGATTTGTCAGCATGTAGTGTGGCCTTGTGCGATGCCTGGAACAAGGCAGGTTCTCAGTAAGTGTCCTAAATGGATGACCAACAATGAACCTAATAAACAAATAAATCGCCTGGTATAGTGAGGCACACAGGGTACAAAAATAATCTGCTTATATTAGTCCACCTATTACGGTGCATTCTGAAATATTATTAAATATTTGTTTTAGCTTCAAAAGAATTAAAAATCTGTTAGAACATAGGCTCTATCTTCAATTGAAAATTTTATTTGTATATTGGAAAAAAGGCTTTTGATACTTTTATTGGTATTATTAGTCAACTATTTCATTGAAATTGTAATTTTGCCTATTTCCATTGTTACAGGAAAAAGATAATGTTCTTAACTCACTGTTGCTGAAATAAATGCTTTTGGCATCTCCCATTTTTCCCCAAACTCCAATCTAGATTCCTTCCTGTGGCTAATGATGCTCACTTAATGACTCAATCAGCTGCTTTAATTGCATAGCAGAGTTAGCTTTAAAAAAGAGCTAGTGGCTTTATCTATTGAAAATCATAGTAATCACACTGATCGGAGTGCAGAGGAGGTGAAGGCAGTGAGTTTAAACCTGAACAAGCCAAGTAGTTTTAATGTAAAGCAAAACAAGAAAAAATTCACTTTATCCTAATTAGTCACAGAAAGCAACTTCAGACCTGGCAAGTCTAGTGGGTTTTTTTGCTTTGTTTTGTTTTGTTTTTGTCACAAGTAGCTGGGTTAAAATAGTTTAACCCCATTGTCTTGTCTTTCTGATAAGGCTTGGGAATGGCAGTTGAATCTGTAGAAGGGTACATTTTATGTTGCAAGAAACCACCAATGAGGCCCAAGGTAATAAAACAAGTCCTTTAAACTTCCTTTAATTATACAAAGAGTTCTTCTGTTAGGCCTTTACATTTCTGTCTTTACACTAGAAAACTGGCAAAGTCTTTGGAATCCCAAAGTATCCATCCAGTGGCCTGCAGACAAAGTAGTTGTTAGAAGAGCAACATCACTGTCAATTCAGTGACAGCGGAGACCAGAAATTCGCAAACTTTCTTATTCACGGCTCCCTTAATGTCACAATAGTTTCTTTGGTGGCACTCTAGGCCAAGAGAAATACCAAATAATTCCATTTATGAAAATCCAAATACCTTAATAATATTTGTGTCCTAACAACTTAGTAGTTGTTTGAAAAAATAGAATATGTACATTAAAAATTATTTTATTTCATTCTTTAATAACCACAGTTACTGCTGGGATGTATGTACCTATTGACACTGCCTAACTTCTCAGACTTTGGAGTTAGATTGGCCAGTACCCCTTCATTTTGTCTATTGGTTTTCATGTAGTACTGGCTTTTTAATCACAGAAACCACAGAAAACTCAGTTTTGCAAAGATATGGCATCACCAAAAAGATGTCAAGTAGCTCTGCATTTCCCTCAAAAATCTAAAATATTCCATTATGTCCTTGGGTGTTTATGTAGCCTTGACACAAAGTTTGAGAACCAGGGGTATAACCAATTAATATTAATAAATACCCTTGGTTCATCATCAATAGGGACAATTTTTATTATACTTTCAGTAATTTTGAAAACTGTAGGATGTATTTCATTGTAATTTTCTTTGATGTTTGAATGTTTTGATCATCTGTAATAATTCTCTTGCAAAGTATTTCCAATCTATTCATAATGTGGGTCAACACAAATAGTTGTCTGTCTCTACAGTTTTGAGCATATTTAAGCATGGATGGGTCAATTTTTGTTGTAAGTGTTTAATGCTTTTTATAAAAGACTATATAGGAAAGTTGTTGAATTGAGTTGAAGCTATAACTAAACTAGATGGGTCAGACAGAATTTGAGTAGCTGGAAAAGGAAAGCAGGAAGTAGGAAAGCAGGAAGATGTGGGATGAGCTAGCCTTTCAATGGAAAGACTAGAATCTGCATTCATCCTTGAAAATCCAACTCATAGATAATCTCTCCTGAGAGGCTTCCTGACTCACTGTCACTAGGAGGAACTACTCTGTCTGATCACTATACTATGGCTGTTGGTTCACCGACTGGCCTCACCCACCCCATTAGTAGCTCTTCGTCTTTGTTATCCAAGAAGCAAGCACAACACCAGACCATGGAAGAATAGATGAATCAACATTAATAATAAGAGCTATAAGAGTTGGAAAAGGAAGTACTGATAAGAAACAATATTGCTAAGAGAAATTATAGAAGGCATTGAAAGGGAAGTGATGTTTTATTCATCACAAAGCAAAATGAGAGAGTAGCTTGGGGGAGGCATTCCAGGTGGTCAAAACAGTAAGCATGAATTTCAGTGGATATGGATAGAAATGGAGTATTTGGAAATGTGTGAGAAGTTCTGTGGGGTTGGAGAGGAGAGTGAATGTCTAGAAATGGTAGGAGTTGAGAATGGAGAGGCAGGTTTGGGCTAGACCATTCAGGGCCTGTGAGCTGTTACAGTGAGTGTGGGTTTCATCCACCTGACAAGGGGAGCCAGTGCAGGATTCCAAACAGGGCAATGGGATAATCAGACCTGTGTTAGAAATGGAGCATTCAGGCTGCAGGGTTGGAGACTGAATAAAGGCATGCAGATTAGTTAAATGACTTCTATTTTTATTTTTATTTTTTTAAGATTTTATTTATCTGTTTGTCAGAGAGAGAAAACACAAGCAGGGGGAGCAGCAGACAGAGGGAAAAGTAGGCTCCCGCTGAGCAAGGAGCCAATGCAGAACTTGATCCCAGGACCCTGGGACCATGACCTGAGCTGAAGGCAGACACTTAACTGAGTGAGCCACCCAGGCATCCCAGTTACATGACTTTTAGAAAGGAAGGTCCAGAAAGGACCAGAAAAGAAAAGAGGTAGATATCCTTCACAGGGCCTGGGTCTCTGACTGCCTGGCCTTCATCAGCCTTTTATGTATAATGTGTTGATATGACATGACAGGGACTTTTTCAACCTTTTCATCTTGAAATAATTTTTAGACTTACAAAAACATTACAAAAATAGTAGTTATGGTCCTGTATAGTATTCACCCAGTTTTCCTTAAAGTAAACATTTACAAATCTATGATACAGTTATCAAAACCAGGAAATTAATGTTGACGAAACACCAGTAACTGATCTACACACCTCATTCGATTTCAATTTTTCCCATTAATGTTCTTTTTCTGTTCCTAGATCCCACATTGCATTTAATTGTCATGTCTCCTTATCTTTCCCAGTCTGGGCCAGTTCCTCATCTTTCCTTATCTTTCATGATATCGATGCTTTTGAAGAGCATTGACAAACTGTTTTGTAAAAAGTCCCTCAGTTTGGGTTTATGTAATATTTTTCATGATAAGATTACAATTATACATTTTTGGCAAGAATACAAGGTGACATTGTGCCCTTTTCAGTGCATAATATCAGGAAGTATGTGATATTGATATATCTCATTATTGGAGATGACTGGTGAACATTTACCAATTGGTGAGCATCATTTGGGTGAGAATTTTAGGAAATCTTAGTTTTGAGTCTCTCTCCTGTCTTCTCTACCAATTTAGATCCTTTGTTGCTTTTATTCATCCTTCTTTCATAAAGAGGTTCCCTGAATTCTTTGGTATAAATTGGTCTCTCTCTTCTCAGATAGCAGTGATGGGACTGCTGTCTTCCCAGTATAATCCTTCTTTTCCTCCTCTTAGTAATAGAATTTCCTTAAGTGCAGCTCAGTATATGAGTGCCTAGCCAAGGATTATATTTTCCAGATTCCCTTGAAGCTAGGTATGATCATAGACCAATAGGAGGCTAATGGAGTGTGAATGGAGATGATCCCTGCTCATTAGAGAAAGTCTTTTTTTCCTAGACTTCCTCTAGGAGTTATCACCACCCATGCAGACTGGAGCAACCACTGTCAACTCTAAGTCACATGACCAGGATGGCAGAGCTTCTCTGAGACTATTTCATCAAAGAAATAATACCACTGTAGTTGAGATCTTTCTGTTACAGCAGCTTAGCCTAGTCTCTATTACAGGTACTTAGAGTTAAGAGAGCACAACCAAGATGACATGTATATTTTTTCTTCATATGTTAGCCTTATTTTCATAGTTATATTCCTATGGAGGGGCACTAAAATTACATAGTATATTTCTTATATTCTCTAGGCACATCTGCCATAGTTTATAGGCGTGAGTTTTCCAGGCTATTTCATCCTTTTTTGGGAGGTGGGAAATCATGATAAGCTGTCCAATAATTCTTCTGTTTCAGGGAGGGATAGGTTTGCAAATACTAACATACAGGCTGGTACTCCCCTCTCTTAAACCCAAGACAGACATTGCTAATTAATCCCATCACTCTGCTCTTGAGCTGAGATGTAACATCATAATCTTTCTCAAATAAAATACCAGCAGCCACTACTTATCCACTGGAACTGATTCAAAACATGGCTCTCATTTACCCTCCTGGAACTAGAATTTTCATAGAAAAGGTTTATCAAGTAGACTATCAAGCTTTCCACTATGAACAATTTTATCACTTTACTATAAACAGCATGGACTATAATTAAGTATAGAGCAGATTGTAACCAAATCTGTAAAAGATTTTTCTTATCTTTTTCTTTCATATTTTAGATGGAAGAAGCAACTCTCACCACTTTTCTTCACTTTTTAATTCCCCTGAGACTGGGTTTACCAATCAACCGTGGCTCTCTGCTACCCGTAATTGTTTTGCAGTCTCTCTTCTCCCTGGGGTAGGCACTTCTGCAGAACTGTGTGACCCTGTGGTATCCTGGGAGCCTTGCACCACGCTGGGCACATAGTGGACAACTGTCAGTCAGAGAGAGGTCCCACTAAGCTGGAATAACCAACTCCCAGGTCTCATTCTTACTGGAAGGTTCTCATCATCAAATGAACTGGGGCCACCTGCCTCCGTGGTGGTGAAGTGGACGTGATGAGTCATACACCAGCGCTCGGAGCTTTCACATTTCACTGGCCCAAGGAAATCACATGACCACCCCTCACTTCAAAGAGGCTTCCAACTTACAATGAGGTAGAGGAGAGAGGCAAATTAGGATATTTTTGAAAAATCCTAATGACTACAACAGTATCCAGGAAGTTGCTAGAAATGAATGCAGTCATGTCTGGCTCTTGCTTAACAACTGGGATGAGAACCTCAAAGACCACACTTTTCCTTCCCCACAGCTTGAAAAAGCCGAAACAGAGAGATGGTAACCAAACAGTGCAGTTCCAGGTCAGCAATATGAAATCTCATCATTATCATTGTGTCCCCAGTCAGAAGGGTAGTTTTTTTCTTTTCTAAGAGGATCATCGGGAAAAACTTGAAAGTTTCAAAAGGACTTACATTTATTCTTAAAATACATAAGCAATGTGTCCTCCACAATTGTTTCAAATTAACTAATTTCAATGAAGAATATCCCTTTTCTTTTTATAGAAATCCAAAGCTACTGGAACCTTATTTTTAAAACCATATTTAGATGGAGCATAATGAAGTTTTATTCATTAAATTCTAAACATCAAACATTAAATGTTCATTGAAGAGACAGTGTTCTTTTCTCACACACTGCAGCACCAAACCTAGAACATATGGGTGTCCAATAAAAATTTGATGTTGAATTGGTTTTTCCCTCTTTAACTTTTAACTTGGTGAAAACTCTCTCCTTTTTTGTTTCTTTCTTTCTTTCTTCGCCAGGAAGACATTCTGAGACTATGGAGACTTTATATAATCCTTCCAGTACTTTAAAAGGATTTGCTTAAATTTTTTACATCCTGCGTTTCAGTGTTAAATGTAATAATGGTGCAAGTGCTTGTTTTAATTTTGGTTTATTTTTACTAGTGTTTTCACTCATTGTCATTATGGCTTGGCTTGGGAAAAAAGATGAAAAGATTCCATGTACTAGAATTTCTCAAACATAAAAGGCCGTTGCTTTGTTGAACATCCTGTTTCTCATCACCATGAGCAATGACCACTTTGGACCCCAGGAGGATGTGGTGCATCCCCATCCCAAGCCTGTTTTGTAGCATGACGTGGGCAGAGATGGACTGAGAACAGACTTTGGGTAAATACCACCCTCCATGCCATGATATAAAAATCTTCCATGATCTGACCCCTGCCCATTTTTCCAGTCTTGCCTCCCACTGTTCTCTCTTCTCCAGAGTAGGATAATAAATGCCCCATGGAAAGAGACTGTGTCTCTCATTTAGCATCAAATCCCTAAAACCAACTGCAGGAGGACTTAATAAACACCTGTTGGGTGAGGGAACCTGCTGTTGTCTGGGCATATGACTTGCTCTTTCCTACTTCCATGGCTTCCCTTAAGCTGTTTCCCAATTTGGGACATCCCCACTCTTCTCTCAAGGTGTGACTTAGCCATCACCTTCCCTGTTCACCTTTTTCAGCCCATCAGGCAAAATTGATTGTTTCTTTACTTCTGTGATGATGAGGACATCCCCAGGATATGTTATTGTTCTATACTTGCCGTCACATTCACTGAATATACAACACCTTAACAGCAGGATAGTGTCCTATTCATCTCATTTTTCCAGAGACCGATTAAAGTGCCTGGCACAGAGTCTTGGTATTTAGGGTTTGTAGATTAGAGCAGTATTCATTAATGCAGGTCATAGTTAGAATCACACAACCAAAGAGTGAGGCTTATAGCAGACATCTAATGAATGCTTGCTGACATGAAATGAGAAGCAAACACAAAATCCAGTAAACCTATATTTCAGGTCTCAAGACCAACATGATTGCTCCAGCTCTGCGTTGCTGGGATGAAGGCCTGTGCCCATGTTGCAAGGTGATTATCAACTCCTCCACTGGGAGAGATGCTCCTTCCCCACTCTTGCTGGTTTTTTTTTTTTCCATGTGGAGGGTGCACAGTTAGCGTCGTACTCCTGGTGTCTCTCTGCCACTTTATTGACTCCATCCAGGGATATAGAGGAACTTACAATTTTTTATAAAGTTGGGAGGAATACCCTGGGCTTGTTCATTTCAACCCCTCTCTTTTCTGTCAGATGGACACAGGAAACATGTGTTTTCCTGTGTTCCCCCATGTCATAAGTTTTGCCAGATTGAGAATCCCCCTGTCATCCCGTGCTTTGGCTAGGTGATAAAGCCTGCTTGACTAGGTGGTAAAGCCTGCCTAATTCTGGGGTTCACGGCATAAGCCCATGAGCCTGTAAGCCCTGAAGCCTCATCTTCTCTCATCAGCTTTATCAGAAGAAATGTGAAGTTCCAGTGCCCAGCTCACATACATTGGGGGGATGGGGGAGGATTTTATTTCTCAATTTGTTTACAGCCAGAGTGGGAAAAGAGGGTTGCTAGTTACTGTTTCTCCTCAAAAGACCCAAACAGCTTTCATGGTGTGACTGGCAGTTTCCAGGAGACAAGACTGAATCCACGATCCACCTCAGATCTGCCCAGAGCCCACCCCGCGGCCAGCTCTGCGCAGTCCTAGCACAATGTGGGCAGAGGTTAGGTGGGGAGGTCCTCCGAGGAGCTCACCCTTGGATATGTTTCATTTTTTAGCTGACTACTGGCAGCCCACCACATAAGTACACCCTGGCGCAAGAAACACCTCAGGCCTCAAAAATATGTCTCACTTCCCCCTTCCCTTCAAGAACCAAGACTCCTATTCCTCCCAAAACTCCCAAGAAAAATACCCAAACCATTTTTTCACACTTGGGTATTAGAGCCTAAAGAAGTCAATTAGATGTCTGACTATGCCCAAGGATACTTATAGCTTTGAACAAACATCTAGAAGGCAGAAATGCATTAACCCACAAGATTCAAACCAAAGAAGTAAACAGGTGTCCAGCTGGGAGCATTTCTCTCCTCATGTAGTCTCTGGCTGTCTACACAGTCTCTCCACATGATTTCCCCAGCATGATGACTTTGGGGTGTTTGGACTACTTCCATGGCAGCTCAGCACCCTAAGAGCAAGCACCTTATGCTGCATGTACATCCCATGTTGGCATCAGCTCTGACAATTATAGGGCCTGGGCGGGAGCTGCAAGTCTTCTTGTGCCTTAACCTTGGAAATCCCAGAACATTACTGCTGCTGCATTCTGTTAGTCAAGCAGCTTACTAAACCCAGCCCACATTCAAAGGGAGGGTACTTAGACTCTGCCCCTCTATGCATTCATCAAGTGCTTAATTAAGATGATTAAAGCCTTGGAAAATAGCCTTTAAAAATTAAAACATATGGAACATTAAATATAGCTGAATTAGATTTCCAATTCTTAAAAATATCATTCTGAATGATTATCATTTTTTATGGAGTCAGTCATTGAAGTTATAAGGCACTCTATTGTTCCACTTATATTCAGTATAGCCATGCCACTTGTTTTGGGTAAAAAGAAAAAAAAGAAAAAGTGATGTGTCATTTCCAGGCATAAGCTTTAAGCTGTAAGAGCCAACATATGCTTCACCAGTCCCTTTTTTCTTACGCCCTAGCTATTGTGGAATTGTGTGCAAGATGGAGGCATCACTGACTTGGGTCCCCGAGGGATTACGATGGGCCAAGTCCCCCACCAACTTAGGATGTATTTGTAGCATAAACAAGAAACAATCTATTGTCGAAGCCTCTGAGACCATCAGGGTTCTTGTCACTGCAGCATGACCTAGACTGATCCTGACCATTATGGGTATTCTTCGGAATCTAACAATCTTTCAAAAACACCTATCTTTTTGAAGCCTTGAGTCAGGCATTTATTTTTTTATTTTTATTTTTTTTAAAAGATTTTATTTATTCATCAGAGAGAGAGAGAGAGAGAGGGAGAGAGAGCGAGCACAGGCAGACAGAATGGCAGGCAGAGGCAGAGGGAGAAGCAGGTTCCCTGCTGAGCAAGGAGCCCAATGTGGGACTCGATCCCAGGATGCCGGGATCATGACCTGAGCCGAAGGCAGCTGCTTAACCAACTGAGCCACCCAGGCGTCCCTTATTTTTATTTTTTAAAGATTTTATTTACTTATTTGACAGAGAGAGAGATC
>NC_081565.1:63771636-63893215 GCF_022355385.1 Mustela nigripes | reverse complement strand
TGAGAGAGAGAGAGGGAGAGAGAGCGAGCACAGGCAGACAGAATGGCAGGCAGAGGCAGAGGGAGAAGCAGGTTCCCTGCTGAGCAAGGAGCCCAATGTGGGACTCGATCCCAGGATGCCGGGATCATGACCTGAGCCGAAGGCAGCTGCTTAACCAACTGAGCCACCCAGGCGTCCCTTATTTTTATTTTTTAAAGATTTTATTTACTTATTTGACAGAGAGAGAGATCACAAGTAGGCAGAGAGGCAGGCAGAGAGTCAGGAGGAAGCAGGCTCTCTGCTGAGCAGAGAGCCCAATGTGGGGCTCAATCCCAGGACCTGAGCTGAAGGCAGAGGCTTAACCCACTGAGCCATCCAGGCTCCCCGAGTCAGGCATTTATGAAAACATCTCACATCTCATGTAGTCCGCGTTCTCTTAAGCAGTCATCTAGAGAATTCAGTTCTTGTTTGTTTATAATGAGCATAGGTTTTTTTATGTTGAGTCCAAAGAGGGACAAAGAGTTCTCTGCCCCGTATCCAAGACAAAAGAGCTTTCTTCGGTTTCTCCTGTAGTATGTCAATGAATTGAACACACAGCTACCACTTGTAAGGGATTTTTGTTGCAAGTAGATGAGAACTACTCAATTCATGGTTTAACTTTCAGTTTTGGGAACTGAGAGATGCAGAGAACCTCTGAGAACAAGTCCTCATCTAGCACTTTCAACCCGTTTCCCTATATGAATGGTCTGTGTGTGCCTGCAGGTTTTCTCTCCTCAGAGGATAGGTGGACTCACATGTAACCTGGACCAGGGCAGGCCTGGGATAATACAGACAGTCATTTGTTTTCTTATTTTGACCTTATATCCAGCACTAATTTCCTGAGAAATGTTGAGGGAGAAGAACTTCCTATACCCTTCAGGGTCCCTTCCCTGAATTCTGTATATGACTAAAGATACTGTGGTCTTTGGGCTACATGGCCCCATACCTCTGTTCTTCCCTTAGCCCAAGGGCCTTCTCTCTCTCTTGCTGGAGGTAAAGGGAGGGAAGATTCTATTGGCAAACAAAATGCTTTAGTTACAAATTATTATATATACTCTATCTGCCAGGTCTGTCTACTCTGTTGTGCCTGGTGTCTATGTGAGTCCTGTAAGTTGGTGGCTGTGACAGACACCTAATGTCTTGTTAGTCTAGCTCTTTTCCCCTTTCTTCAGAGAAGAGCTGCTTTCACCTCTCCAGCCTTATGGTTCAAGAGAGGGCTTCTAAGTTTTATTCAATGCCATTTTTTGGGCCAGAGTTCAGACTAAAGAAGTCCCCTGACTGAGTGCCTGACTGGCTCAGTCGGTAAAACTTGCAACTCTTGATCTAAGGGTTTCTAGGTTCAAGCCCCGTGATGGGCACAGAGCTTACTTAAAAAAAAAAAAAAAAAAAAAAAAAAAATGCCTAACATTGTGTCAATCATAGTGTTGCTCCCTCACACATCTAGCCATAGCTGATTGGTTCCACTTGATCTAGTCCTGGCCAATCAGTACCCTTCTCTGGCAGTGTTTTAAGAGAAACTGGGGAAATAGATTCCATTGCTCTCTGCTGAGGATGCTGAGAGATAAGAGATCTAAAACCTGGAAGGCACATATATTACCAGGTAGAGAAGGCCAACCTGAGTGATTTAAGCCGAAATGCAGAAAGAAGCAGAAAAGACAGGGTTGATACAAAAATCCTGGCAGAGTTTAGCCCTACATTCTAGTTTTGTGAGCCCCAGCTGTTTCTCTGTCTCATGGCTGGGTTGTTCAATTCTCCTATGAAGTCTGTGAAATAAATCCCCCATTCTTCCTGAGCTAACCTGATTCCTGTGACTTAAAACCAAAGGGTCTGACTAATCCAGTGGTTTCCTTTGCCTCCCCCAGCCCCACCAACTCCTTTCTCGGGATATATGATCAGGAATATCTGAAATTTCCATGTTTTGAAATAAAGGTTTTCACTCACACAACATATCGATCATAAAGGAAAAACGAACAAAATCATTGTGGAAAGACGCTCAGGTTCATGGTGAGTGGGTCTCTTCTCCCCCCCTCCCTTCTTTTGTTGCCCATGTAATGCAGAATTACTTAGGGCACTTTGTCTTCTCTTAAAGGGGAGGAAAGTGTCTCAGTGAGACTTATGACTCCACCGTATCCATATACTTACAATTTGCATGTCTGATGTCCAAGGAGCTGGGGTATTTTGTTACCTCCCTCTGGTATATAACTCTCTTTATTCAAGAACTTAAAAACACACACACACAATTTTGGAAACAGCCATAATTCCTAGGATAATGCTGTACACTTTGTGATGGTTCCTTTGTGTGTGTTTGCTCATCAAACAACTAAGAAATCCCCACCTCCTCTAGATTTTTAGAAAGTTCTTACCAAATACACTTACACATCCTTCCTTTCCAAAGGTGAACTTGGCAGAGGGCTGAGACTGGGCTCTCACCCCTGTCTTGCCATTATACTCATTGGCTTGAGCAAGGCTTACAAAGACTCAGATTAGGCTTCAAACCATTCAGCAGCAGGACTGAGACAAATCTGGTCGTTTCCTCCTTTGGGCAGGTTTCAGTGGGAACTGCTCATGGGGTTAAACTTCAGTTTATGCCACAGAACCACTGAATTTTGGGGGGACATGGTATAGTTAACTGCAGGTAGGAGCAGCTCAATTCAATGTCGCTGGGTCAAAGTTAACACTGTACAAGGGTTCACTTGGTTAAGAACTTGACTTCTGCCCTTCAATATGTGAATGATTATGTTCCCCACTCTTGTTTTTCTCTCTTTCTTTAGTTTCTATTTTGTTCCTACTTTCATGCTGTTATTTTGGAGATTTTATGCTCTTATAAGCCAACTAAAATCCTTCTGGGAACAAGGCAAGTGTAAACAGATATATACATATGTGAGTCTTTTTCTTTGTGGGCTTCGGGACTGGGAAAAAGAGATGGGATTGAAATCCACACTAGGAAGAACTGGTGGGTCAGAGAGAGTCCTGCGCTCTTTGAGAAATAAGCTCATGAGCAGCTTTAAGAACAATGTTTTCCCCAGTGGTTTGTGATTCTTTTCTGGGACACACATGCTCAAGGTCATGAGTGGTTCTTAGTTTTTTGAGATGAGGTCATTTAGATCCTTTCTGACCAAATCCATATGCCAGGGGTACAGAGAGGCAGACACAGTACTGCCTTCAAGGAACTCGTGGTCGAAAGCAGAAGTAGATACATAAATGGATCATTTCAATAAAGTGCAATATGTATAATAACAGAGATGGGCAAAAGAATTATGGGATCCCAGGGGATGCTAAAAGAAGTATCGAAAGGTTGTGTGATAAATGCAATCAGGGAAATGCAAATCAAAACCAAATGAGATATCACCACACACCTGTCAGAATAGCTAAAATTAAAAAAAAAAAAAAAAAGGAAAGGAAAGAAAAAAATAAGAAATAGCAAGTATTGGTGAGGGCGTGGAGAAAAAAAGAACCCTTATGCACTGTTGGGAATGTAAATTGTGACAGCAACTATGGGCAAGTATAGAGGTTTCTCAAAGAATAGAAATACTATATGATCTAATAATTCTGCTACTGTGTATTTACCAAAAAACCCCTAAAAAAACCCCACTAGTTCAAAAAGATACATGTACCCCTATGATTACTGCAGTGTTATTTACAATAGTCAAGATATGGAAGCTGCCCAAGTGTCCATTGTCCATCAATAAGCAAATGGATAAGAAAGATGTCACACACACACACACACACACACACACACACACACACACATAATACACAGCCATAAAAAAGGATGAGATCTTGCCTTTGGTACAACATCGATGGACCCAGAGGGTATATGCTAAATGACATAAGTCAAACAGAGAAAGACAAATACTACATAACTTCATTCCTAGGTGGAATCTAAAAACCACAACAAATGAATAAACAAACAGAAAGCAGAACTGACCTATAAACACAGAAAACACACTGATGGTTTCTAGAGGAAAGGAGGTAGAAGGATGGGCAAAATGGGTGAAGGGGAAGGGGAGGTACAGGTTTCCAGCCATGGCATGAATAAGTCACAGGGATAATAGGCACAGCATACGGAATATAGTCCATGAAATTGTTATAGTATTGCGTAGTGGCAGATGGCAGCACTCTTGTGGTGAGCATAGCATAATAGAGAAGTTGAATCACTGTGTTGTATGCTGGAAACTTTTGTAACGTTGTGTCAACTCTGGAAAAGAAAGAAAAGAAAGGCAATGTGATAAGTGGAGAGGGCTTAAGCTCAGGTTGGAAGTGCATTGGTTTTAACAGTATACTCTTAAGTCTATTTTCAGGTAAATAACTATTATCTTAAACACTGCAAGGTTCTTCCCATAAACCTGTTGTCCAAGGCATAGGGTAAAGACACTACCATCTGAGGAAGGGCATTAAAGAGCAGGATACAGGGGCTCCTGGGTGGCTCAGTTGGTTAAATGTCTGACTCTTGATATCTGCTCTGGTCATCGTCTCAGGGTCCCAAGATCGAGCCTTGTGTTATGCTCAGCACTGGGCATGGAGTCTGCTTGGGATTTTCCCTCTCTTTCTCCCTCTGCCCCCTTCTCCCCCCTGGCCCCCTTGTCTCTTTTAAATAAAAAAAGAGCAGGACATAGCAGCACGCACCCATCTTAGCACAAAAGGAGTCAAAAGAGAGGGCAGTAAACTTTGTGCTCTCTAAAAAGAGAAAGAAAGAGAGAGAGAGAGGAAATCAGGAAGAAACCTGGGTGATAAGAAGGTCAGAGGGAGGGATGTTGGGAGAGGAGAGCAAGAACACAGATGACAGAGATGCTGCCTCTATCTCTTAGGGGTCTGATGCTTGTGACGCCCAGCCAGGGTGGCCTGGTGCAGTAGTACAGGCTGCTTACTGCATCACTGTGCACAGCCAGAGGGGAAAGGTGGCTGAACCGGAGCCTGCATTCTGAGCCATGTGTCTCCATGTGGGGCTGACTCTGCTGGCAGAAAGGAAAGGCAGTTTTCTAAATTATATAGATTTATTAAGCAATGGCCTTGAGTGCAATCCTTTCCACCCATATGTTTCTGCCTTTAAATGATCACTAGCCTTGGCTCTCATAGCTATTTAAACAAAAATTTCATACTACGCTTTTTAAAAACAATGTTTGCTACATGGCTTTAACATCAAAAAAGTAATGCATAATCTTCAAAGTGTGGTGGGGTGGAAAGAGTGCGGCTTTTGGAGGGGAACAGATGTTATTTCAAATCTTGGTTCTCTTGTTAACTAGTTTGTCATCTTGGGCAAGTTGGCCGATCTCTCTGTTCCTAAGTCTGCGTACCTGTACAGCAGGGGTGAAACTTACCTTGACTTCTGTCCTGGGAGTGAGAGACAATATATGCAAATGGCTTACGTTTGTGCCTGGCAGACACGGTACTCAATAAACAGGAGGTATTATTACATAAAATCTGGAAATGGTAGGAAGAAGATGGTGGGAGAGCAAGGATTGTGCTTGATCTTTCTACCCAGTCACAGCCAACTTTAATATTTCAGCATATTTTCTTTTAGTCTTTTCTCTGTGCATTTTCATTTTGGGTATATAGTTGAGATCACAGTGTGTGTGTGCATGTACCATTTTCATTACAGTACATATCAGAGCATTTTCTTATATTCTTAGAAACACTACACAAATGTCATTTTTAATTGTTGCACAGAACGGGCATCCTGTGGCTACACAGACTTTACTTAACCAATCCCCTATTGTTGGCCCTTTGAGTTGTTTCCAGTTTTTTTTTTTTTTTTTCCTCTCAATTATAAATCCCATGCCTACTTTTAACTGCTTACAGGTTGCCAACCCCCTAGCATGCTGTTGTGTGGAAGGAATGCAAGATCATTTACAATCCAAGCACCAGACCAATGTTCAGATTATAAATTTACCCAAGAAAGGCAGGGAATAAATAGCTAAAGGGAGCCAAATCACCCTTGGGGTGGCTGATCCAGAAGATGAAATCTCTAGAGGATGAACAAAGAACCAAATCAATAATGCAGATAGAAATGAGAAGTATCAGGGCTCCTGGGCGGCTCAGTCGGTTAAGCGGCTGCCTTTGGCTCAGGTCACGATCTTGCGGTCCTGGGATTGAGTCCTCGCACTGGGCTCCCTGCTCAGCGGGGAGTCTGCTTGTTCCTTTCCCTCTGCCTCTACTCCCCACCCCCAACGCTCAAGCAGTCTTTCTCAGCAAATGTCATCAAATGTAAGCCCTTACCAGGGAACAGCCCCAGGCGGCTTTAGATAAGAGAGCAACCGAGGAGATGTTGGTGTTCACAGCCGCCTCCTTCCACCAGACGGCATTTTAAACAGCTGAAGGGCAACTACAAGCAGGGTCAGGCGTCAAGTTCTTTTAGAGCGGCGGCTACTGAGGCCCGCGGCCCGGTGCTCTGGCAGGCTTTGCTACCCCTCCCAGCAGGGCCAGGAGCTTTTATTACCTGTTTTACAGATCAGAACCTTGAGGCTTAAGATTAGGCAACAGGTTTTCCCAGAGGGGGGTCAGTGGCTCCTAGGTGACACAGCCACATATCTGCCCAGCGGGCTTGCAGGCAGGGGAGAGATGCTGCCAATCAGGGTTTTTTGTTGTTGTGAGAGCTCGCTCTTACCCTGCACGCTTCTGCCATGCCACTGATTTCCTGTCTCCATCAAACCAACACAGGCCTTTCTTTCAATGAGGACAGGAAATAAGACAAAGAGAAAGGAGGCCTTTCAGTGAGGAGACATCAACCCGATTGCATCAAGTCAAACAACTGATAAACTGAATTCCCAACCAGGAAGATCAACGCCTGATTGAATTCCTTATCTGTGTCAGTGGTTCTCAAAGTGTGGTGTCCCGACAGGCCACAACACCATCACAGGGGAACCTGCTGGAATTGGAGATGGATGGTCACAAACCCCCAGCCTCCTATGTCTAACAGAACTTTCAGATGATTCGGATTTCCCTGAAGTCTTGAGAACCACTTGTGTAGGCTAACTCCATAGTCTCCTTCTAATTATTTATTTCTGTCAACGTAGGTGACTTTTGAAAAAGCACTGACTAGAACAAGTCAGTTGCTATAAAACATGGAAAACTAATTTTCTCTAACTTTTCTTATAACTCAGTTTTTCTTGTTAACTTATGGGATGCCAAGCAAGATGCCAAAGCAATTCAAGAACAGCTTGTGCTTATAAATGAATTGATTTTAAAGTTCAGATAAAGCATCAGGTCAACTGATTAGACAGGGGAGATCAGGTAACTGATTAGTGGTTCCGTGTTCACTATGACGAGCTACTGGTCTGGGTCAACGAGCAGCTGACTTGAAAAGTTGTTGCCGCTAAAGCCAGAGGAGAGCTGGAAGGGACAGAACTTCTAGAATCTTCAGATATGTTAGTGTATGTGGAAGTCCTCCTAAATGATAAAAGAGTTGAAATTCTATACAGCTACTCAGTCAGCAGGCCTAGCCGTTGCCCTCAGCGCAGAGGATCAATAGTCAGCAAGTCCCAGAGGAAATCAGGGCCAAGTGGCCCAGGCAGCAGACGTGTTCAGTGTGTGTCCCCCAGCTGCAGCACGAACGAAGAACTCTGGGAGCCAAGGAGGAGGTGAGTCTGTGTGCCACGGATATGGGGTTAGATGGATATGGTTAAAATATCACGAGAACCTGGGTCTCCTCCAGCCTTTGGTCTTTCTCTGGGGATCACAGATACCAATCATCAACTCCTAATAAGCCCAATGGGCAGCACACTGTTTTATTCCACTCTGGGAAACACTGAAATACACCCAGCAGCGCCTGTATTAAGCAGGGAGACTTCATTTGCAAGACAATGGAGGCAGAGCCCAAGTCCCGGTTGCTTTTCTTGGAGAGGGCTCTCCTTTGGGTGGCCACGGTGGGGGAGGTGGAATTTCAGAAGACACGTTTTCCAAAGCGAATGTCTCCATCAGGAAAGTGGAGACTGTGTTTGCTTTGTCTTCGCGTTGTCATTTTGGGGTGGCAAATCCTTCCCCCGTCAGTGAACAAAAAGCACATGTTCCCTCCGCACCGCGCATCGCAGGCTTGCTTTTCTCACTCAACCAGAAAGTCCTCTGAGAAGAGGCCCAGAGCTGATGGAAAGGTCTTGGGCTAGAAGTAATCAATCTAAGGAATACCAGAACAGTATTCCCATGGTTAGTCAAAATATACATCTACACACAGCATACATACAATTATGTCATTTAGATCATCTGCATTAGTGGCTCCATTTGAGAAAGAATGTGGGGGAAAGAGCTCCTCTCACGTTCCATTTGTGGAAAGAAAAATGTTAAACTTCATCTACGGCAGAACAAGCTATTCTTCTTAAATACGAACTATGGAGACATCAAAGGTTCATAAAGCATTCTCGGCAGAAACCAGAAAAGCGATCTAGCGAGAGAGGAAAGAGAGCTCACTCTTGGTTTATACAATTATTTATAAAGTAGCTTATGAAGTTTATAAGAATAGAGATTGCAGTTAATGAATTCAGCAGAACCATGGAAATGTCATGTGTAAATTGCAGTGACTGTGTTGAGTAGAGCAAAGACTAGAGTCTGTTGATCGAAAATGGTGTGGACACAATTAGCAAAGTATCTTTGCTCTTGGCAATCTGACCATCATCTCAAAAGATCAATCCCCTGGATAATTCTGTCACAATGACTTGCTGAACACACAAATCAAGACTTTTGCTGCTACTGCGGTTGTGCTCACATAGCATCACAGCCATGGAACCAGAGAGACTCTCTCCATCACACACACCACCCCCTGCTTGTCTTTTTCCACCAGTAGATTCCTGGTGACGAATTAAGTGGCAGAAGGAACAGATGGCTTGTCATAAGCCACACTGAGCTTGCAATTCATAAACATGAAAATTTGAATCAGAAATTACGTAGAAAAAGAGGAGATGGAAAGTCCCACACTATCCCTTTTACAGAATTTCTTCATTTCCCCACCTCTGGCCTCCAAAAGCTGGGAATTACTCTTCCAAATCTTTCTGAGGATGACCCTCCATGTGGGTCTGCTAAGGGGCGGGTTGCGGGGAGGGGTCTTGTTATCCACGGTTCCAAGCCACTCATGCCTAGACCAGAGGCTCTAGAAGCAGACAGTCCTTATTTTGAAGTTGGGTGGAATATAGTTTGGTGGTCAGAACCCTGTGTGCCATTACACTTGATCATGCTTGTTGAGGGAGCTTGGGTTTGTCCAGAAGTCTGCTTGAAGCCCACCCAAATTTATTTTTATATTTTTTCACTAAATAATTGCAAGCTGTTTGTAACGAATTCTTCTTGCTCAATCTTTGCATGAAACCATAAGAACAAATAACACAAAGGCTCTCCACAGACATGTTTCACATTACAAAGTGATTTAGGGCTCTACAAAGGATGCAAACTATGCAAAGCAGCCCCCTGCTCTTTGGGAGGAAAAAGACTATTATTAGATGTTCCATCTTGTCATGAAGCATGATAATTGGGCCCAAAGGGAGCCATAGCCCTCATAGAAGCTGACTGCCCCCAGGTGAGCAGTCTATGTCCCAAGGACAGAAGATAGGCCAACACCAGTCAATACTATGGCTTCCTTTGCCCACACTTCTGGGAAACTTGATGCCATGGAAAGCCTCTAGATGTACCAATTCCTAAAATGGGAAGCCTCCAGATGTACCAATTCCTAAAATGTTAGGTCCCTACTCAGGAGAAACCGCCATTGAATTGCTCCAGATAATTCTCCTAGAATCTAGAATATCCTCTCCTAGAATCTGGAATATCTTCTCCTAGAATCTAGAATATCTTCTCCTAGAATCTAGAATGGCTCCTAGAAACCAGAGTGTGTCTTATGGAACATTCTTTCTTTATGTGATACCACTGGCATTGGCACTTCATATGATTTACCTTCTTTGCCTTGTTTCAATACGCTAACAACTCTACCAGTTGGATATGATCATTTTATGAAAGAAGAAAGCGGCTCAAGGAATAAGGAAGAGGATGAGCCAGGTTCTCAACCCAGATCTGCCTGATTCCAAAGCCCCTGTACCGTCCCCTACACAAGAAGACTCTCTCTGGTCTTCTTCAGGTTCCTTTCTGTACTCTTACTCCTAAACCTGACGCATGGTAGCCCCTTAATGAATAAGAATTTTACGAAATATTAGATAGAGCATCTAAAAAAATTGGGAGTGAGGGACTTCTGGGTGGCTCAGTCGGTTAAGTGTCTGCCTTTGTCTCAGGTCATGATCCTAGGGTGCTGGGATCCAGTCCCGCATCAGGCTCCCTGCTCAGTGGAGAGCCTGCTTATCCCTCAGCCTGGTCTGCCTCCCACTTCTCCTGCTTGTGCTTTCTCTCTTTCTCTCTCTCTGACAAATAAATAAAAATTTTCAAAAAAATTTGGAAATGAGTAAGCTAAGTGAGATAGACTCATGAACTCAGATGTGACGTATATATCAGCTTTAACAAGAAAATAAGGTATACCTGTGAATTTTCAGTGAATTCGTAAATACTACGAAGGCTTTTAGATTGAACTTTCTTGGTTTCCTGATTGAATTTAGATATTTTAGATTGCAGTTTAAAGTGCTGACTTCCACAGTCTAAATCATATCAGTCTTCTGAGAACAGAGTCAGGTTGCCACAAATAGGCAACGATTCCCACCAGGTGCTACAGCCCATCATTTGCTCCTAAATTCACCTGCTCGATGCCCATGCTGGGCACATCATCATTCTACCATAGATATGACTGAGATCATCGCTCCCAATAAAATAGCAAAGAAGATGCGTATGTCCGTGTTCCCAGGAGGTACAACTTGGTACAGGAATGCCCTACACTCAGGTTATGAGACCTAAATCTTTCCTCATCCCACAGAGGCTCATCCACCATTATCACTCGAAGTGTTTAAGCCTGTATCAGTTTGAAAAGAATCTTAACATCTTGCTACTCCTCATTGAGCATTTTTGTTGCTGATGCTGATTGCAAAAAGCAGAAAAAGGAAGTTTCTTCTAACCTGTTTTTTACTCTTTATGCCTTCTGTTTCTTCACTGGGGCTAGTAGAAAAAAGAAATCATAGTTTTGGAATGGAAAATAAATCCCTCTCTATTCTTCACTCATTGTATTTATTGTGTACCTGCTGTGTGCTGGGCACTGTTCTAGGTGCTAGGAATACAGTATTTGGCAAAATCAGGGTTCTTGCTCATTGATGCTCATAGTCTAGTTGATAGCAGATAATAAAAAATAAAGATATTGTATGACAAGAAGCAATGAGAAGAAAAGCAGAAGCAAAGGAAGGACACTGAAAGGGTGCTGAGAGGTGTGAGGGAACATTTATCTGGAGGGCTCAGGAAAACAGCCTGTGTGGTTGGTGTTCTGGAAAGCCCCAGGCATGTGGTCCCATTCCAGGGTCTGAGTGGGAACCTGAGCTGTGTTTAGGCCAAGGATCCAAACCAGTTTGGGGGGCTATGGGAACTTGAGGAGACACCCTTGCCAAAAGAGTTGAGGGCCCGGGTTTGGCTCCAGAGCGATGGGCAGTGGAGGGGAGAGTGACCCTGAAGACGCATCATGGAGTCTGCTACTCATGCTGTCCTCAGCCCAGCCCCAGAGACCGTTGTTGAGTATTGGGAAACGAGGCTGCCGTAGTCATCCAAGCTCAGAGGTCCACAGTGTGGGGCCCGGGCCACACCGTTTTGTGAGACAGGGTGCTGCTGGGGGGGCTGGGGAGCATGACAGTTCTTTCTCTGAGGATCCCTGTTAAAGCCGCATGGGACCAGCATGCCGGAAGTGCCAGGTCATGGAGGGAGTGTGGGTAGCTTCGGCTGCAGGTACCACAGGAGAGAAACAGCGCCAGAGGAGGAGGAGGATGGCAAATGCCAAGTGGTACCTGAAAGACTACAGGTTGAGTGTGTAGGAGAAACCCCTGTGTAGGAACCCCCTGGCTAAGTGGCATCTGGAACCCCTCGGCTGGAGGTAGAACCAGGGAAATACCATGATGTTGCTTCTACCCGAGGCTGGCGTGTTCTGAGCAGCCAGACCCAGCTTGGCAAGAACACTCGGCTTTAAACTTCAGTTCTAGAGCAACCGGCTTTGCTGGGACCCAGAGTCAGGGCAAGACTCCCAGCCTCCAGGGTCCTTGACAAAGGCCTCCCCTGCAGCAGGCGGTGGGACTGATCTAAACGGCATGCTGTGCTAGCGATGCTGTCGATGCTGTCGTAGGGTGAAAGATTAGGACCTGGGAATTTACATTTACTAGGTAAATGAGGAGTGCAGTAAAAACAGCACAAATAACGGCCATGAGAAGCTAATACCACATCACAAACGCACCTCTTTCATGCTTGCAGGATCCTTCTACCCACCCCAGGACAACAATCTTTAAGCTAAACGATGACCTTGACCCATGTGCACCTGTTTGCCGGGACTGACCTGTCAGGCTACAAATAACCTAGGCATCATTTAAAAGGGAGAGCTGCTACTTCACCACACAGAAGTTCTTCTCTCTGACCTCATGTTTCCGTTCAAAGATGCGGGCATCTCAAACCTGGAAGCTGGAAGGAGCCACACAGGATGTCTAATGAGGGAAAACTAAGCCCCTTGGAGACTTCCGGGACACTCAGCTCCACCCGACACTCTCCGTAGGAGAAAGCAGGGCTGGTGTTTCCGCATCTTGGCGTTCTTTCAAGAGAAGTTAGACAGTTATTTTTAAATGCAAAGTCTCCTAATAAAATCGGAAACTTTTTATTTTTATTTATTTATTTTTTAAAGATTTTATTTATTTATTTATTTGACAGACAGAGATCACAAGTAGGCAGAGCAGCAGGCAGAGAGAGAGGAGGAAGCAGGCTCCCTGCTGAGGGACCTAGGACCATGACCTGAGCCGAAGGCAGAGGCTTTAGCCCACTGAGCCACCCAGGTGCCCATAAAATGGAAACTTTTTAAAACACTTTTTTCCCCAGTAAAAGTCAGCAACTACTCTTTTTTTTTTAAAGCACAGTATGGAGCAAACAAATACATCTGCGGGCTCTGTAGGCTACTGACCATTCTGAGGCCTCTGGATGAAAAGATGGCTGGGACCTCTGCGTAGACATTTGCCCTTTCTGTATGGTTTCCTTGGTGCCCCCAGCATTTCCTTTAATAACTCTTCCGAGGCAGAGTAGAAACGCATTTAGCCAAGTTGTGCCTTGGGCCACCCGTAGAGCATGATCTTCACCTGTGCCCTGAATCAGCAATGCTCAGTCCAAAGTGTGGGCAATTTGACTTTAATTGCAGCTATCATTCTATATCCTTCAAGCCACAGACAGTTGTGCGCCGGCTATGGAGGGGAAGCGTGAGGGGAGAATGGCTCCTGGAAGACCAAGGGAGGGGTGATGGGACTCCAGCTACTTGGACATATCAGTGACGTCCACCTTTCACCCAGAGAGCAGCCTGAGGCCCGCAGCCACTCTCAACGTTAGAATTGAGAGACTTGAATTTGGGTCACCAGCCCTGTGACCTGAGCCCCCATCATCCCAGCCGAGGCCTCAGGCATCACAGAGCAGAGATGAGTAGGTCCTGCCAAGCTCTACCCAAATTACAGATTCATAAGCAAAATAAATGATTTGTTTTAAGCCACTAAGTTTTGGGATGGTTTATTACTCAGTAACAGGGAACCAGAATAGTTCTTATGACTATGGATAATCAGAACCTGAGGAGCTCTGAGAATCCAGGAAATTGTAATGGCCCCAGGTCTGAGACTTCTCCATTTTTGGCCCTTGTGACCATGACTCTGCCCTTGGGCTCCTCTCTTTCCCCTTACTTTCTGCTCTGTCTTCTAACTGCATGGCTTTCTTTATGTCCCTACTTCAAATCCCTCTGATGGGCTCAGCTCAACATTTGGGTCAGGCCCTGGATTGCTGGCCCATCTATAGACTAACTATTGTCAAATCGGATGCCACCCCAGTCCAGCCATGGCAGGTGCTGCTGGGACAGTGCAGTTGCTGGGGAGGCCATTCCTGGAGGCTATGGGAAAGGACGTTTCTCTGGGAAGGTGCTTTGGAATTGACTGATAGGATCAATAAGTCTAGAACACAAAAGAAAGGAAGAACAAATGGTGGTAGGAATCCATACAGCGGACAGCAGTCTTCAAAGAGGGTACATGTATTTTCCTGCGAACCTGTGATCAGATCTGGATAGTTTTCAGAGGGTCAACTTGTAGTTGTCCTCTTCCTACAACTGACCAGGAGGTGCTCTACTGGTTTCCTTTGCTCATCTTTACTTTTCAATTCAGCCTTCTGCCACTTTAATGGCACATCCCTACTCTCCCTGAATATTCTCAAGTGAATTGCTTCAAGGTTTGAAAACTTTCAGAGTGTTTAACAAGGTTATAATTAAAATGTCAGTGTCCCCTAATGTTGATTCTTCATTCTAGGGAAAAAAAAAATAAAAACAAATAAATAAATAAATCCCCTTCCAACATGGTAAGAGATTCACCTCTAATATTACTTTTTTCTTTTTCTAAAAAATCATCCAAAATCATCTCAACAGTTCTTTTGATCAACTGTAATAACAATGAAATGACAACTCTATCCAGAGTACACATTTAGTTGCTTGAAAACTTGTGGTCCTGAGGTACCTGGGTGGCTCAGTGGGTTAAAGTCTCTCTGCCTTTGGCTCAGGTCATTGATTTCAGGGTCCTAGGATCGAGGCCTGCATGGGACTCTCTGCTCAGCAGGGAGCCTGCTTCCTCCCCTCTTTCTGCCTGCCTCTCTGCCTACTTGTAATCTCTGTCTGTCGAATAAAAAAAAAACAAAACAAAACAAAGAAAAAACTTGTGGTCCTAAGGAATGTTTTAAAAAATTGAATTTAGTTTTATTTATGTATTTTTGCCATAGAGGAACAGGATCACCATTTTGTTTTGAAATGTTGTGGTTGAGCCTCTGGGAAGGGCATGGTGACGTGGGGTTCTGTGTGTAGAATATTCTCTCAAGGGTGCCCTTGAGAGGAACCCTTCATTGAAAGAAGACAGGGAAAGTAGGAGTGTCAGAGAAAGATGTCCCACAGTGCAGCTGTATGGCATATTTGGCCAGTCCCATGGGAGTGGGGCCACTAACAGGATCCATCAGCATTGCTTGCCTCTGCCTTGTCCCTTTATATCGCCTCCACCATCCTTCAGAGGATGTAGGCTGCTGGAGAGGGACATGACCTCGGAGGAGGCAGCTTGCAGCTGAGCCAGACCCTGGCACAGCTGCAGGGCGGCAGCAGTGGGCGTGAGGGACAATGAATCTTTCCTGGAAGGGGGATCTGGGTGGCAGATCACTGCAGCCATCGCAAATGTCATATTTATAATATGCCAGAATCACATACTTTCACAACTATTTTATATTTAGAGTAAAAAACTTCAGGTGCAAACTTTAAAATGCAAAGGGGTACACCATGTGTGAAAGAAATTTTAGAGGGATGTGAGCACAGATCTCTGGACTCCTGGCAGCAGGACTCTCCTCACCCTGATCACTGTTGGGAAGCTTCTGGAACCTTTTGTAAACATTGACACATGCTGCAGAGGCATGTTCGATGCTCATTAAGCTCTGCTATCTTTTCCTCCTGGGCACCCAGATAGACTTTATTTGCCAGGTTTCCCCTGCAGACCTGTGGGACCATGTGACCAAGCTCCGATCAGAGAATGTGTTAGAAATGACATACACCGCATCCAAGCCTAGACCATCCACTGCACTCCTGCTCTTCTTTCTCCTGCTGCTCAGGTACGGATGACTCAGAGGCCTGCAAGACCTCAGGCCATGGTGGCAGAGCCACTGAATAGACGGTGCTAAGTCCCCAAATGGTGCACAGAGGAGAGTCTCCTCCCACCTGCTTTGAACTGTGATATGATCATGAAATAACCTGTACCTGGTATGCCCCTGAGATTTGGGGATTTTTAGTGCTAGAAGATAGCCTATGCTGACTGATGCAAAATCAGTTGAAAAGAAGAAACTCGGGACGCCTGGGTGGCTCAGTTGGTTAAGCAGCTGCCTTCGGCTCAGGTCATGATCCCAGGGTCCTGGGATCGAGTTCCACATCGGGCTCCTTGCTTGGCAGGGAGCCTGCTTCTCCCTCTGCCTCTGCCTGCCTCTTTGTCTGCCTGTGCTCACTTGCTCTCCCTCCCTCTGTCTCTTACAAATAAATAAATAAAATCTTTAAAAAAAAAAAAAGAAAAGAAGAAACTCTGTGAATTCAGATATTATACATGAGGGAAACATTGCTTGATTTCCAGGCTGCTTAGAAAAATCAGAATGGGAAAGATTTCCTTTGGGTAATTTTCACTGAGAAGGAACCTAGTTTGAGCCAAATCAGAGGGGGTTCGTCACAATGAAAAATCAGTGATTTGTTAATGGCACCCATGTAAGTGATTCTGGTGGGTGAGGCTGGTACTAGGAATACATATCAGTCAGGTTTGCATTCAGCAACATTTAAAAGCAAACCTATAATTGAAGCTTAAACAACATCAGGGCTTTTGTTTGTTTATTTGTTTGTTTTATCATCTAACTAGGTCACAGTTATATGGTCCAAGGCTTTCTTAGCGCCATGGTGACTCGGGAACCTAGGTTTCTTATAATTTTCCACTTAGCCCTTCTAAGGGTATGGCCCCCTCTCAATGCTCATGGCTACTAGAGTTCCAGCTGTCATGATTAAACTCTGGGCAGAAGGAAAAAGAAAAGTGAGGTGCACTTGGACATGTGCTGGTTCTGGTCAACGCTGGACCACATTCCTTTGGCCCCCTCATTTAGCCATCTGCATACATGATTCCATGCACGTTATAAGCATCACATACCAGCCACACTGCAGCGTCTCTTTGCTTTGCTAGGGCCACAGAAGACTACTCAACCACAAGCAAGAACAACTGGTTAGTGTTAGTGTAGGGAAGTTCAGGGTGTTCTCAACAGTGGAGTATTAGGGGGGTCAACTTACTTGTTTTCTGGTGAGATGGTTGTGAGGCTCATTCCACACAGCTCCTCTGAGAGTCCCTAGTGGGACTGAGGTACTGATAACCGGCTCATTAATGCTTCCTTCCTTTGCCCTTCCGCCTTCCTTTTTCTATTCTCCCCTCCATTTCCACTTCCTGTTCTCACCATCTGAGGAAACCACCAGCACCTAAGTCCTTGTCTTAGGATCTTTTGGGGGAACCTAAACTAAGATACCAATCAAGACTACTCCATTTAAGGGGCTTTCATAGGAACCCTTTCTAACAGGCTCCAGCTAATCTCATTGACCAGAATCAGGTTGTGTGGTCATTCTGAACTGCAAAGGAAACTGGGAAATATACTTTTGGGCGGGGGTGTGCCCTTTCACACCTCCAACTAAATTGAGGTTCTGTTTCCATCTAAGAAGAAGACACGTTTTGGCAGATAACGAGGCAGTCCTGTCATAGACAGAGACATCTGTCAAAGCAAAGATCAACAAATGTTAATAATAATTTTTGGTGATTTTTTCAGCATTAAATTAGTGAAAAAAATTAGGGAAACTAGATACAGAAAAGTATAAATAGGTATAAATAGTATAAAAAGAGGATTTTAAAAAAAGTTTTTATTTAAATTCTAGTTAGTTAACATGCAGCTTCTGCTGTACAATTTCATGATTTAACACTTACATGAAACATTTGGTGTTCATCACAAGTGCATGCCTTAATCCCCATCACCTATTTAACCATCCTCCCCAAAATAGGAATTTTAAAACCCAGTCCTTGGTCACTAAGGATCCATTTAAGCTGGGAGTAGTTTATGTAGTAAGAATATGTGCTGTGTATCAGTCAAATCACTCTTCATGGATGACCCCTCTGATTCACCATTGTGATTTCAGCCTTTTGCTTGGGCTTTGATAAAATGCATTGAAATAAAAACCCATTAATTCTCTCTCTTCCCCATCTACCGATTGTTTCTTTTCCAGAGAACATTTGACATGGGTTACAACAGGATACAGTCAATAAAACAATAACCAAATGAAAAACATGTCAGGGAGAGCAGGAAGACAACTAAGCCTCTCCTGGGGCCATGCACTGTTAAATGCTGTGGTCCAAAGTTGGATCTGTTCTCCTGGTACCCAAGGCTAAGTGGATGGGACCGTGCTTTACATTATTTGTGTTAGAAAGAAGACAACATGCCAGTTTCCCTAGAGCAAGAGAATCTTTCCCAGCACTGAGCTCTAAAAGAAAACTCTCAGGGCTTCATTTTGGGAATCAGGAACAATGCATGGAAATTGTCCTCAAGAACATTTTTTACAGGGGCGCCTGGGTGGCTCAGTGGGTTGGGCCTCTGCTTTTGGCTCGGGTCATGATCCCAGGGTCCTGGGATCGAGCCCCACATCGGGCTCTCTGCTCTGCAGGGAGCCTGCTTCCTCCTCTCTCTCTGCTTGCCTCTCTGCCTACTTGTGATCTCTGTCAGATAAATTAAAAAAAAATCTTTAAAAAAAAAAGAAAAAAAAAGAACATTTTTTACAGCAAATCCCAATAATGGATTTCATGGGGTTGGGTCCTAGAGTATAAGCATGAGCTTCCATGAGCACGGAAGACACAGCACTAACATCAATTAAGTAACAGTGATTCTGAAAGGACAAATGTGTGATCTCTAGTGACTCAGCAGGTTTCAAGGACAGACCTCAGAGTTTCTAGAGGAGTACCAAGAATGCCTGACCTTCATATAAGCTGGATGGAAGAGAAGTACTCTGATGAAGTCAGAAAGTTCTAGCAATCTCTTTGCTTTTTGAGATAGCCACTCAATCAGCTAATATAATCTCTATTCCCAGCCCTATTTCTCTTGCCTGTCTTTTTCTGTAAAAGCTTCTTCTTCCTTCTTCATGTTTTGAACATGGATGTGACACCTGGTGTAGTAGTAGCTAACATGAGGCAAAAAGTGTGAGACTGAAAAGCCAACTAGCTGAGGATGGTCTTGAGTAAAGAAAGGAGAGAGGGCCTGGGTCTTAGCTGACACTGAGCTGTCAGTCCAATCTTAAGACAGCCCACTAATAGATTCGTAAGTAAACAGGAAAATAATAGCAATATAATAAGAAATCATAAATATGGTCTGTCTTATTGGTGGTGGGGAGTTACCTATTTTTTGCTATTGAAAGCAGTTCTACATTTTTACTTTTGTAAAGAGATAATCTGTGCACTTAAAAAATGAAAACAGAAAAGCAAATGATGACATTAGTATTGTGCTATGAAAATAAAGAGTCCAATTAGGGATACCAACTCATAAGCAAATAAGGGTGGGACCTGAATAGAGTCACAATTTTCCTCAGGAAATAATCTTGCACCAACTACAGCATGGGAATCATTGCTTAATTGAGTTCTCAATATGTGATGCCTAAAACTTGGCTAAAGAGGTTTTGATCACTAAAATTTCAAAACAGGAATAATTAGTCACCTGTTCGGGCAATGTAAATCTTCAGTGTATCTATCTTGAATCAATTGATTTGGAAAAAACAAAACAAAACAAAACAACAACATGGCTTCTCAGTAAACTGACTGTGATAATTGAGCTAGAGAATGCCTCCCTGAATTACTGAATTAATTCATCCGCAGTTTGAGGTTAGTAAATAGAAATAGATTGAATTCTGGTCACCGTTATTAAAGATAATGATTTTGGCTTCCAAAAAGTTAATACCCTTCTAACAACATCATTTCTGAAAAATAGAAATCAGTGCTGGATTCTTTTTTTTTTTTTTTAAGATTTTATTTATTTATTTGACAGACAGAGATCACAAGTAGACAGAGAGAGGAAGGGAAGCAGGCTCCCCGCTGAGCAGAGAGCCCGACATGGGGCTCGATCCCAGGACCCTGGGATCATGACCTGAGCCAAAGGCAGAGGCTTTAACCCACTGAGCCACCCAGGCACCCCTCAGGGCTGGGTTCTTAACAAGAAATGTATTTGTCTCATGGACAAAGTGAGATGTATGCAGTTCTTTTCAAAGCAGTTTCAAATAAGTAAAAGATAATTGAAAGGAAAGGGAGGATACAGGAACATCACAAACCTGTTTGAAACCAGTTAGAATGAATGAATGAGTGAGTGAATGAATAATAAATAAATAAATAAATAAATAAATAAAACCGATTAAAGTTATTCTCCAATGTACTGATATCCTGTGAGTGTTTTCATGCCAATCTTGATTTTTGTGGTGGCTTTGTGTGTGCACTAATGTCTAGAGGGTTCATGTTGTTCTTATGCAACTTGACCACATGATTGTCATCATTAGTATTTTTAAAAGATTTATTTATTTATCTGAAAGAGAGTAAGCAAGAACACTTGAGCAGGTGAAGGGGCAGAAAGAGAGAGAGATAAGCAGACTCCTCACTGAGGGGGGATCCTGTCTTGGGTCGGGCCTTGATCCCAGGACCCTGATATCATGACCAGAGCCAAAACCAGGAGTCAGACCTTAACCAACTGAGCTACCCAGGCTCCCCCACCAACTGTTATTATTACTAATTGGGGTGTTGAAAGCATTTCTCACCCTGCTTCCTTCTTTTATATGAACTCGCAGACAAGGTTAACACTTCAATAGAATGCCTTGGAATACAAAGGACAGCTTACTGGTATGTGCAGGTATGGGAATGCTAACATACTTGGTTCATTTGTTTCAATGATATAATATTGGTCACTTGTAAAAATTGGAATACTAATGCAATGAGAGAAAAAGATATAGTAATATTCCTTATGTAAAATTAAGCTCTTACTATGCTGCTTGAGTAGACAAAGTGCTTTTTCCAAATGTTTCCAATTTTAAGAGAAAAAGGAAATTGTTTTTACTATTCTTGGGTCTTTTTTGTTTCAAGTACATTGTTTTTTTGAAAATGTGGGAGACAGAGATGCAAATAACTGTTTTCTTTACAATCATCTGTTATAAAACTCCAAGTTTCTCTTTTGTTTTTGTTGGGTGTAATTTATCATTTCTAAAATTGTGTCAAAAATTGTTTCTGTGAAACACATGGTGGAATGTCTCTTACGGTAAATGAAATAGTAATTCAGCTTGTCATTGTTTGGGTCATAGCATGTTGTAAGAGACCACTTTTTCTGGATCACCAGCAAAATAAACAAAGGGTTTATCACAAAATAAATAAATATAATCTACAGTTTTCCATTTAACTGTATCAGAAAACATTTGGAGGACATAGCCACATGCTCATTCAATTTAGTTTCAATAACGTTATTGGCATGACAAGGCCAACAAGTATTGCCAAAGTCAATACAGTAGGCCAGGATGTGCTGGGCAGGTTTCACAATGGTGGTGAGATTTTATGTCAAGAGCCCTGGTGTTCACCCAGACGTGGTCTTGTTCCTAGGCCTCCCAAATAAGGGGTCCCCTGTTTCCAAATTAGATAAGCTTTGAGGATGTTGGAAAGACTGGAAGGTTTGGGGGAGATGGGGAGAGAAGGAATGACTAAAAGAGCTGTTTACGTCAGTGATACTTTGAGAATCCAATTGGGATTAAGAAAGTCAAAGCAACATCAATGAAACTTAATCCAGATCTAACTCTCATTAGCATTTTTTTCAGTTACTACATCAGTAATTATATTTTTTTAAACATTTTTTAGACTTGCATTTGCTAGTTGCTAGAATAAATCATGCGTGATAATGGTATACCACTAAAAGTTCAAAACGTGTATACAGTGAAACAGAACTCTCCTTCCTATGCCTGCCCTTCAGGCACACATCTCCCCTCCCTGAAACAACTCCTGGAACCAATCTGTTATAGCTACTTTCACAAATATCCTTCACATCACAAAAGTACACATACAAAGCAGCTCTTCTTTTGCTTATATAATAAGTGAATATATATATAATAATAATCTTTGAGATTATTCCATATCAACATGTATAAACCTCCTTCATTCTTTTTAATGGCTGCAGAGTATTCTGTTGCTTGGAATTTTCATTGCATAATAATATTTAATTATTTATTAGACATTTAATTAGTCTCCTTTCATTGGTTATTTAGGTTGTTTCAGTAATTTACTATTATATATGTTGCCACTATAGATACTACTGAAAGATTATTTAATGAATATTAAGGACGCAGAGGAAATGTATTTTTGAAAGTGGAATTATTGAGCCAAAAGTTTCGTGAATTCTGTAATCTTACAGCTGTTGCCAAATTGTCCTTCAAAGAGGTTTACCAATTCCCCTAGAAATGTGGGGGAATGACTCCCCACAACTCACCAACACAGTACGTTGTCAAACTCAGTCTAAAATTTGAATGGTCTCTTTTATTCAGACATTAACAGTAAGTCAGAGTCACACTATTTTAACAGCTTCTTTTGCTTTTAGGGACTATAACAGACCAAACAACCATCTATTCATCCGTGTAACAAATAGGCATTGAGCTCTTATTAATTCATTCAAGAACACCTTCTATGTACCAGGCATTCTGCCAGGCCTGGGGATACAGCGGTGATACAATGATCCCGGATTTTATTGACAATGAGGGAGAGAGACAAATAATCACATACAAGAGCTTGGAAGGGAAAGCACAAAGTCTATGAGGGTATAAAGCGGGACAGTCTGCTCTGGTCTGGAGTGGCTACAAAAGTTTCCTTGAGAAATGCCGTCTGAACTGAAGGATGAGCGGGAGCCATGGAGTGTGTGTGTGTGTGTGTGTGTGTGCGCATTCACACAGAACTTTCCAAAGAGTAGAGAAAGAGCATGTCACCTGCAGAAGGAGAACCACATGTGGAAGAAGGGAGGAGCAAAGTATGCAAGAAGGCCAGAATGCCAGGCACTGTGGGACAGATTCCTCAATATCTACAGACTTGCTGTAGAAAGGATTGGATAACATCCAGCCATAAATGAGACTAGCAAAGAAGTAAAGAATTGAGTAATAAGAGCTATAACAGAGGTAAAGACAAAGTACAAGAAGAATTTCAGTGAATTCCAACGGTTTTAGTTGCTTTGTACAATTGATGTGCTTGATTTGTTTATTTCACTTATTTATTTTGGTAAAATAAATACTGTGATACTTCTTAACTCCTGAGTCTACTTTAATACATCAATTGTGGTTGCCTGGAATCCTTTTCTTACAATTTCATCCTACAAGAAGAACTAAAAGACTTATGTATTTCAAACTCTAGCAGTTTCTACATGTTCTCATCAGTGTAATGAGAGCTGAGTCAAGATGGATGGCCCCACCTCTCTCCCATGGGTCTCTGACCTCTCCAGAGGTCATAATACATGTTATGGTGTTTGGAATATTGAGACATACTAGGTGGTAAGGCACCCAAGTATTTTTTTCTTCCTATTTCAACCCTCCCTCAACACCCTCCACACTGGTGACCATCAGTTTTTTTCTTGACATTTAGGAGTCTGTTTTCTGTTTGTTCATTTGTTTTGTTTTTTAGATTCCACACATAAGTGAAATCATATGGTCTTCGTCTTTCTCTGAGTTATTTCACTCAATGTAATACCTCTAGGTGCATCCATGTTGTCATGAATGCAAGATTGCATTCTTTCATATGGCTAATATTCCATTGTATGTATATATATATATACACACATATATGTATATGCATATATATATGTATGTGTGTGTATACACACACACACACACACACAGCACATCTTTATCCATTCATCTATTGATGAACACTTAAGTTGTTTCCATTATTGGCTGTTGTAGATAATGCTGCAATAAAGGTAAGGGTGCATATATCTTTGTGAATTAGTGCTTTTGTTTTCTTTGAGTAAATGCCCATTAGTGGAATTACTGGATCATATGATATTTAAATTTTTTAACATTTTGAGGAATCCTCATATGTTGGAAAACTTGGAATATTGAGACCGACTAGGCTATAAGACATCCAACTATTTTAGTAGGTATGGGAAGAGAAGTTAAGACCAAGGAAGCTGCCCTTTTAAATTATTTTTAAATGAGTTGGAACATCAAACTTGGTTTATATTAACAAGATATAAATACTATAAAGCAAGTATAAATGAAACAATGACACAGTATACTTTTCAAAAAGGTAAAAAAATGACTCATATATAAATATAAATTATATACATGTCAAAATTGTATGTAACTCTTTTTAATTAGTGAGGGAACGAGTAAAATGTTAAGACTGGTTCATGAGTAAAATGTTAAGACTGGTTCAAAGGAGATTTTGAAGAACAGATTTACATAGTCAGACTAAAAGAATGGTGAAATAAACTTGCTCACAGATGCAAAACTTCAATATTCTACAGAGTAGCAAATTGTAACATCTGGGGGTTGTTTGGGGTTATCTTCTCCATCAGATAGAAACTGAATGTATCTCTACTGGACACCATTCATCTGTGTTGTAATGAGCTGGAATCATTTGCACTGCTCTTGAACAAGAATCATTTCTCATTGCTATCAGTGCTCTAGAAGTTAAGCTCTCTCCCTACAGAGCTGTAAAATAGTCTGGTAAATAAGAAGCTAGAGGGACATGCCCAGCAGCGCTGCATTGATAAAAGCAGCCAGTAATTCCTCTGCTTTTTAAAACATTGTATTATGGGGCATTAATGCAAATGAGGTCAGAACACTCATTTTATGATGATCACCTCAAGTCTGATGGTCAAAAATTCACATCCTGCTACTGCACCAAGATTAAAGAGAAGTATTCATATATCTCATATTAGTAAGAGCTAGAAATTAGCACCAGAAACAGGTAACTAAATTATAATGAATTATTCTCATAGAACCAACTAGAAGGATCACTGCTTTTTTTTTTTTTTTTTTAATTTTTTATTTTTTATAAACATATATTTTTATCCCCAGGGGTACAGGTCTGTGAATCACCAGGTTTACACACTTCACAGCACTCACCAAATCACATACCCTCCCCAATGTCCATAATCCCACCCCCTTCTCCCAAACCCCCTCCCCCCGGCAACCCTCAGTTTGTTTTGTGAGATTAAGAGTCACTTATGGTTTGTCTCCCTCCCAATCCCATCTTGTTTCATTTATTCTTCTACCCAGTTAAGCCTCCATGTTGCATCGGATCACTGCTTTTTGAACCACATTTTATTATCTTTAGTTCTTCTACCCTTGACTTTAAAGTTTCAGTCATAGAAAGTAAAACTTTTGTACTACCTTTAAATTCTTTGGTAGTATGAATGTAGCATCAACCTACTTGCATTTGCTTTCTTTTTGACTAGACAATTTTGTTAGACACGGGTCAGGGTGCAAGAAATAGAGGAAATCTTGGGCTTGTGGCAGGAAGCAGTATCTAAAGATGCCAATTCCAGGACAGGAGGTTCAAAGTAAAAGTCAAGGCTGGGAAGAAGCTTGATGGTCCATGAAAGAAAAATGGAGTGAAGTGCAACCAGAACCTAATGTTTGGGCATCCCAACAGGAAACATCAAAATCTGAGCAGAAGAACACAAGAGCCAGTGTTCAGGGTTGTATCAGCCAGGGCTCAGAGAAGTTGACCATGATGAATGTCACGGAATGAAGAATTTAGTATAGAGACTGGACCTTATGCAATTGTGGGCAGAGATGAGGACGCATGGATCTGAAAATGGCAGCTGAAGGTTTGGTGAAAAGCCCGGATGCTGGTGAGTGAGTCAGAATTTGCAGGAAATCTTGAAGTGAAGCACATCTAGGTCCTGCATTGAGAATATGAAGAGGAGTCCCTGGCCCTTTGAGGCTACCAGGAATGTGAGCCCTTGGCAGTGTACCTGGGGAAGGGCATAGCATTGCCACTGAACATCACGGTTGCATTGGGAAGGACAGATAGATATGGAGTGGGGAGGGGTGAGGAGGAATTGGAACCCACTGGCACTGCTCACCCCATATTCAGCAATGACCTTCAGGAAATAACAGTATTATTTCACTTCTATACTCCAAGTCTTGTGCAGTGTCAGTTTTGGTCAACCCTTAATTGGAACCATAAAAGAAAGGGGATTCAGGGACATGTAGTTGACAATAGAACCATCCAGGACACACTGGGCAAATCTGAAATCATCTGTTGGGAATTAAGTCAAACAAAAGGCATAAATGCCAGATAATTTCTAAGAATTCTTTTGGAGGGTGTTCATGGTAGACAGACTTCCTCTAAAAAGACAGACCCCACCAATAAAGAGAAGTCACCGAGAGTACTGAAGGACCCAGCAGTGACATGTATGGACACATGCACATGTGTCTACAGCTTCCTTGTAAACTGAGGAAATGAATATTTTGTGTCCATCAACGTGGGGTAACAGTTTGGACTACTTGAACTACACATTAGTGGTCTGACGGGAACTATTGTGACCAGATCACAGCAGCTCATTGCTTGAGAGGGAAAACACCAAAGAAAATCAGTCTCCCTTCAGTTGATTTGCTTCCAACTTCCCTCCTCCAAATTGATGCAAAGTTTTCATTTTCCCTTCTCTTTTCTCACTTTTATTCTTCCTTCCTTTCTTTTCTCCCTGTCATTTTTTTTTCTCCTCCACACTTCTGCATTTATCCGTAGAACACAAAATGGTGGGTGGATTGATGGATAATTAATAATAATAATTAATCTGATGAATAACAATACAAAACAATTTTAGGGTGCAGCATAATACAGTGCCTAGAGCAATGGGCAGAATCAGAAGGTGTGGGCACTGCAGTTAGTATGATGACTGACAGAGCTACTCAACAGCTCTGAGGTTCCAGAGATCAGATTTCCCCAAGAGTAAACAAAACAAAAACAAGAAAATAACTGTGTGTGTGTTCTATGAAAGAGTTGCTTTGGAGACCTACAAGGCATCTTAATTTAATAAAAGCTCTGAGAACTCCTACAGTAAAGAACTCTTTCCACCTTTGTTTAATCCGGTGTTTCCCAAATTAATTTGATTGATTCTGGAACCTCTTTTTGTAATGTCTATTAATATTCTGCAGATGATATACACTTCGGGGAATGTTCCAGATGATGTCTAGGGTACTTCTTTCACCTCTGCAAGACCTTGAACATGCCCACTTTTCTCATAAAACTCAAACCACAATATAAATTCCATGGCTAGATGAACATTGATCAGCCTGGAAAGGGACACCACCATACTATTTTTTTTTTTTTTTAATAAAGACTTTGCTGAGGACCAATTCAAGAGACAGTAAGATGCACTTGCTAATGTAAAAAATGGATGATCTGGATTTTTCTGCAGTCAAGAGACCCAAAGTTAGTTAGTTGTCAGTGTTTTTCAGATACTCACAGAGAGGAATCTCACTTGGGAATGTTTTTGAAGTCCAAGAGCAGCAATATACAGAAAAATATACCCTCCCAGCCTGCATTGGATGACATCAGATCTTCTACTGGGATGGTCGGCTGGGATTCTAATCTTCCAAGTGCTTGAGACCTTGGACAGATCAACTGGTGGAAGGTTGGACGGTTGGTTTATGCTGGGGATCAAAATTCAGCCATCCTGTTATGCAGATCTTTTGGGCTTACCACTAGGGGTCACTAAAGAGAGATGGGAGACTCAATTTTTTTCTAAGTAATTCCAGAATAGCCATGGCCTTTGGACAACTTGCGGATTAGGGCTTCTTCAGCTTTAATGTGCATTTGGATAATCTGGGGATTTTATGCATATTCCAATCCAAGTTTTGGGGTGAGGTCTGAGGTTCTACATTTCCATCAAACTGCCAGGTGATGTTGACACTATTGGTGCTGCAGTGTAGGTTGTTTGGGGAGAGCTCAGGATCCAAGATGGAACCTTGCCTCTATTCAGCCCCCTTGTAGGAGACAGAGGTTACATCTCATCCTAGCTGGATCCATATTTCTTCTTATCTTACCCTCCTCTTTCTCCTCTCTCTCCCTCCTACTCCCTTCCCTCTCCCATCTCCTCTCTACCTCCTACCCTTGCCCCTCCTTCTTCTTATCTCTTCCTTCCTTTACTGCCAGCTGTGTTTTGAGTTCAATCATCTCAAAGGATACGTTCCCAAACACTTGTTATTATAACTTTTCTTCATGAAATCTAGCTTGGTGGCATTAATATTGATTTATTGAGTAAACATTAGAGAACCAGAGGCATTGCACACAGTTGCATGCATATTTTTTCCTGCAATTTCTCCCCCCCCCCTTTCTTTTTGCCTAAATTACATTTTGTGTAATTAGATGAAGGTAATCTTGAGTAATTGGTTCTGGCTGAGGCAGGCTAGAATACATGGGGATATTATATGTCTTTGGTGTTTGGCTCTATTTGGTGTTATTCTTCAACCCCAGTTATGAAGTTATTTTCACCAATGGGAAAATCTATTTGGTTCTTTTTTCAGAGCTGAGATGAAAAGACAATTGCCTTTTAGAATCCAGAGAGTCTCATTTTCCATGCAGTGTAGTAACTTAATGAAAATAAAAGAGAGAATATAGCAAATCCCTTTTGGTTGAGAGATTTGCAAATGGCCCTCTATATGGGTTAAGTGTAAAGATTTTGTTGACTTTTTTGTATAAGATGTCATTTTAAAAAATAGCACCAATATACAACCATCCAGAGAAAACCACTGGTAATTCTGGGAGATCTTCCAGTCTTCTTTTGTCCTGGGATACTGTTTTATAATCTGATGCCTTTACTTCCCAATATAGAGTAAATGGTATCCTATTTCTGTAAGTATCTTTCTACACATTAATTGCTAACAGTTTTGTGATAACCTATCCTGTATTCTGCAATTTACATAGTTAATGCCCTTTTGTTGGATATTCAGGTCATTCCTAATTTTTTACATGAATGCAAAAAAATTTTTACGAGCAGACTTATATAGACATATTTGCCACATCTTTGGTTGGGTTTGGGAAAGTTCCAAGACATAGCTCTGCCAGGTCCAAGGCTTTGAAACACGGACCAACGGATCTCCCAGGAAAGCTGCATGACCACAGGCCAGAGCGGCGGGTGGGACCCGCCGGCAGAGTTCCTGGGCTTGAACCGAGCCTGGAAGATTAATCTCTGTGCCTCTGTAGAACTGGATAGTACTAGTTCCTGCCACATGAAGTTGTTTTGCAGAACAAGTGACAGAATATATGTCAACCCTGAAATGAAAATAATTAACAAATGTCAGCTCTTATTATTATTGTTATATTTTTCCTTCATGCTCAGCAATAACTCCAGGGTATTTAAATGGCCAATGATTCAGAACCCTGGCTTCTATGTTTCTGCCAGGGCCACCTGCTGAGGTCAGGAAGACTGGCGAGGGCTAGGGCTAAGTCTCTTCTCCCCCTCACCTGGGAAGGCTCATTGCAAACCTTTCCCAGGAAGAGAGTCTCAAAAACAACTGAACCAAATGGAGTGCTAACCTCTTACTTCATAACCAGCAGCCTTGGAGGATAAAATATAGTAAGAGACAAGCATTGGAGTTTCTGTGGGAGTGACAATCTCATGCTTTTCTGGAAAGAGGAGGTAGGTCTTTGAGAGCCAGGAAGGAACCTAGAAGGGAAGGAACGTAGGGAGCCAAAGTGCCTCTGGTTTTCAGTTACTGTGGGGAAGCTTTGAGGTGTCACTCAGGGCAGGAGGAGCGAATATTTCCCAGGATAATAAGGTTGTACCTCTGAGATCTGCTGAAGGGAGAAGTAACAAGTTTCACACTGGTTTGTATGGTGGTGGATGGACAGGGTCAGAAGGAACTTAAGTTTCCTGGAGACACCATATGTCTGATTTCAGGAGCTTTGGAAGAGGGTGAGTTGCAGGCTTGCTTGGAGATTTGCCCACCCCGTGGCCCGCACTCAGATGCTGGGGCCAGAAGTCACCCCTCTCTGAAGAGGGAGTGGGGATGGAGGACCCCAGCCAGGAGAGAGCTCGGAGGAAATGCATGCTGGGATTGAGGAGAAGGGAGACCCCAGGCAAGAAGGGCACTTCCACGTGAGCCATCCCCCAGGCTGGACGCCTGGCACTTGCGGCCCTCCTGGGAGAGGAGAGGTGGAAAGGCCTCACCCCTACAGGGAAGACAGCAGCCAAGTAGCTGGTGAGGGACTCTGTCCCTGGCGGCATCTTTAAGGGGCAGCTGCACAGTCTTACTCTTCAGCAAAGAACGATTTCCACCTTCAGGGGGAAGCCTGCGTGGATTTAGTCTAGAGGCAGGGTGAGGCTGTTCTTCCCTGGGCGTCAGCAGCCCCCAAATGGGGAGGGCAGATGGGGAGGACGTAGCTGGAGAAGGACTAAGTCCAACCTCCCTCCGTCCCTGCCGAAGGCGCTAGAGGTGTGCGACAGGCTGCACAGGGGAGGCCCCCACAAGGTAGAGTTCAAAATTCCAAAGTGCACACTTAAGAAGGGACACAGCAGGCGTGGGTAGGGTCTCACTTAGGAATGTGAAGTGTACTTCGGGGAGAACATTCTGTTTCCTCATAATCAGAGCAACGAAAAAGTACCTGAGAAAAACACATCCCTATCACACAAACCAGAGGTCGGCAACATTTTTCTGTAAAGTGCCAGGCAGTAAATATTTTTGTGGGCCATACGGTCTGTGTTTCAACTACTTAACATGAAAGTCCCAAAGTAGCCACAGATAATACATAAACAAGTAGGTGTGGCTGTGTTCCAATAAAACTTTATTTACATACAAAGGGAGTTGGCTGGATTTGGTCCATGGGCTGTGATTCGAAGAGCCCTGAGATAACCTTCTCCAGCATGAGTCCCTTTTTTCCTTGGTTTTAGAAATTAATTCAAGAAGGCTGTGGGTGACAACCCTGTAGGCACTCTGTTGTGTTGACTTCAGATCGAACTTAAGGATTTGTCTTTGAGCCAATGTGAGCCTTGCCTCGGACAAAGCCTGTTGCCTCTCTGGATGCCAGCTTCCTCATCAGGGATGTCAGGGTCTTAGTGAGGCATATGATCTGCAGGCGTTCTCTTTGCAAATTCACTGATTCGTATAATGCAGCTATATTTGGAACATAATCCTATATAACATCGATCTGAGAACCTTAACTCACATGCCTTCCGAAAAGCTGGCTCAATAAATTTCGTGACCTAGTTTACAAGCAGATTATGGTAAGAAACAAAGTGAAATTTTAGTTTTTCAAAGAGAGAAAAGAAAAAAACCTTTGCCAAAGATGTGTGAGACTGTAAAAGATGTTAAACAGATCCCAAACCCATGGCACATGAAAGACTCAGAAGTTCTAAAGGCCTAGAACTCTGCCTGTGCTCCCCTTCCTTTCCCCAGAGAATATGGGAGATAAACTCTGAAGTCACTTTTCTGTAGATATCTGTTCCCTACAGATCAACAGCAACAAAAACAGCTTAAACAAGATGGAAGTGTGATTTCTCCTGTGAAGGGGTTACTGAAATTTGACAGCCTGAGACCCATATGGAATCCTGGTATGGGACTCAGGTCTTTCTTGCTCTGGCCGCATTGTAAGCTTGTGACTTCCATCTCAAGGTCCAAGATGGCCACCTGAGCTTCAGTCATCATCTCCACTCTAGTCACAAAAAACAAGACAGAAGGGGAAGAAAACTTAGTTACCTGGCCACAAGCAGCCACAGGGGAAAGTGGGAATGTAGAGTTTTCAGGTGGGTAACAATGCCCCTAGATAAAAGTCAGAGCTCTTTCACTGAAGAAAAGGATAATGGATATTCGTAGGCCTCCATCGTCCACAGAGAGACCACTATGAATCCAAAATATAAGGAGTAACTGTGAGAAGTTCCGGGAAAGCGATAACTATCAGAGTGGGCCAAAGTCTGTGTTTGGGAGGGTGGAAGGGTTTGAAAAACGCTGCTCTTACAAAGTGACTCTGGGCTGGAGCTTGCTTGGTGAGTAGGCAGCCTCCGGGCCCAGAAGCAGGAGGAAAAGTATTCCCAGGCAGATAGCGTGGCCTTGGCGAGTTCCAGGAGTCTGGGAGAGTTTGGTTCTGCCATGGTCCAGCAGCCGAATACAGGCTTGTGTTGTTGGCCTGGAGTGTGAGCAGGGGAGAGAGGCCCACGGCTAGGCTGGGAAGGCAGGAAGGAACCAGATCACCGGAAGCTTTCGGAGTCATGTTGAAAATTGTGTTTTATTTTTGGAGCAAAAGAAGGCCATTAAATGATTCTAAGGGGGGTGGGGAGGTGTTGGCTCCATCTGATTTATGTTTCAGACAGATCATCCTGGCTGCCTGCTGCGCAAGGAGTGCTGGCTGTAGGGCCCGAGGGGATGCAGTGAGAGAGGTGGTTCCCAGCGTAGGGGACAGATGGGTGGGGACAGACAGTGGGGGTAGAACAGAGGCATGTTGGTAAAAGGCTACAGGTGGGGATCAGGCAGAGGGGAGACTTCTGGGCAGAACGGCCAGGAAACCCTGTTTCTGGGGATATTACTTGCTGTGAGAGCCTCAACCCTTAAAAGACAAGGGTTCTGAAAGCTAATGAGGCTCTGATTTTCCTTGGGATCAGAGCGAAGAGTCACAGACAGTAAGATGGGTTTCTCTGACCAGCTTCTTCTAGCATTTGCCCCTTTATCAAGTGAGCAAAGCTATAGGCCAGTTTATCAGCCACCCTGCCACCAGGTGGGAGGTGGGAAATGATGGAGTGAAAGGCCTGGCATTGTAAAGGTGAGAGAGGAGACTTGTTTCTCAAGTCCACACCTGTCTGAGGTGCTGTGCAATCTTGGGGCAGGTGAGTGACTTACTTACACCAAACTTATTCCAACATAATGAACCACCTTGGCCTTCAAACCTCCAGCCTGGGAATTCGGGAAGCTCAGGCTCATCTAAACTTTCTGCATTACAACTTGGACATGAAGCCTGTTTCTCTGAGTCACTGACCCACCCCTGATCACAAGAGTTGGCCTGTGCCTTTGAGGTCACTGCTGGACTCAAGTGAAAATTACAAGCTTAAGACAGAAACAAACTGTCACTTCCTTGTAAATCAAACAACACCAATGGAGCAAAGCCCAAGTTCAAAGGTCAACATGGGTATTACCGAAATATTTTCTTTGTTATATATTTTAATTATGCAAGTATAGCTGGAGACAAACCGTAAACACGCGGTAGTGAAGAGTTTTGTTTCTAGAGAGTTCTGGACGGTGAAATGAGTGACCCCATCCTATTCCTTGCAAACCTTGTCAAGACCTGCTATTCGGGTCAAGGGTGCTGAAGAACTGGACCGGAGCACACCGTACAGATGGAGCGTTTGAAAAGTCCAGATCTGTTACTGATGTCCGCTTGTCCCCTCTGGCCTGTGTGCACAGCCAGATTTAACTTCTTGCAACAGACATACACAAATATCGCATTCCTTTACCACTGAGATGTTACAACAGTCATCAGTGAACTCCTTGGGGGGCCTGGTTATCTTGGCTGAGGAATCTCTGACAGCCAGCTCAGAGCTACAAGGTTGCGGGGATGTCATTGTCCCATGATAACCCGGACGACTTCGTTCTCTGGCTGTCTCTAATCTCGGGCGTGTTTTCTGGCTGCCTTCCTTCTCCCTGAAAGCACTGATGTCCATAGAAATGCTTCTCGAAGTCACCAGGGCTCTAAAAATTAAAGGGAATGAAGGCAAAACCGCAGCTATTTTACCTACTTCTGAAAAACAAAAAATAAAAGCTGACATCTGGTAAGAAACTTCCCCGGGATCCCAAGCAACTAACTTTTATTTCCTCATCATGAAAGGGACGGCTCTCCATCGGTGGCCTTTCTTATTTACACCACACACATGGCGATGGCTCCGACATCCAGTCCCTTTAGTATAAACAGAAAGGGTGGCCTTTTTCTGTGGAAGTGAATGAATTGAAAAACAAAGCTGTTCTGTATACCCACTCCTTCCAAAGGAATGAAAGAACTACAGTGCTCCGAGGCTTGTGCAAAATAGTTGCATTCAAATTAATTTTGCCCCCTTCTTCTTCCCTCTCCCCACCACTCCCCCCCCCCTTTTAAGGAGAAAAAGGACCATTTAATCACCTTATAAGGGCAGAGAGCATTCAGGGAATAGAGCAAGAGTCAGGAGGCCCAGATCTTATTCTTGGCTCAGACAGGGGCTCTCTGGGCGATCCCGGGGCTGTCCCTTACCCGTGTGCCTCTGTTGATGCAGCTGTGATATGGGGACACGGATGTGTGTGTGTGGTGCCCATGTGGGGCCTTGGACAAAAGGTCCAAAGCGAAATGTGGGGTCCATTTTGCTGGTTGTGGGCTGTCTCCAATTTGAAATGGCTGTTTGCCATTCAGGAAGAGGAAAGGGACCCGGTAGGTCTCAGATCAGATGACAGGTGTTATAAAGGCACTAAAAACACAAGCACACAAATAAGCCCTGGGGGTCCCTGATCTCTTGTGTTTAGATTGCCATGGCAACAACAGCCACCAGAATCTGACATTATAAAGAGTTTATCACAATGTTGGGCCATTTTTATTAGTGAAGCATGGTGCCATTTGCCTCCAAAAAATTCGTGTGTTGTTTCCTGTGGTATATTCAAAGAACGAGGAAGGAGAGGAGTGGGCACGTTCAAGTTCCTCTGGGTGGCATCCAGGGACCCCTTTTGTGACAGAGATCTGGTCAAACTCTACATCTGGGCTTTGATTGTGTTCACCTGCCAGAGCTACTGAAAGCCAGTTGTGGTTCCTATTGGCTTGTTACCAAGTGAGCAGAGCTGAGGCTGCTTCCAAGAACAAACATGCTGATCCTAGCTTCTTCTGACTTCAGGGAATCCCAGGAGAGTTGCCCTTCTCATGGCTTTTCCTCCGGCCCTGAAGCTTTCCCACTCTTCTTCATGGTTGCCCAGACCTCAGTTGACCTGGAAATTCTTGAAAATGTCTGTTGGGAGTGGTGGAGAAGATTTGCAGGAATCCAGAGCATACACCTGAGAAAGGAGGTCCAAGAATTTGTCTTCTTTACTATGATGGCAGTGGGTGTCTCTGAACTTGTCTTAAGTTAATCACCCTGATGGCAAAATGCTTGAAAGTCAAGTGTGATAACAGAGCTTCTGGCCAGAGTAAGGCCATGGAATGGAGACCTTGCCCATCCTTGTCCCTCCTCCTCCTTCAGATGCATGGCTTAACTCCATCTGTGCAAAGTGGATTCACTCCTGTGACACAGTGAGAGATTTCATACTGGATTGGCTCCAGACACTCTGTGGAAAAGTCCTGTGCTTTTCAACTTTCCCACATTTGCATTTCAGGTGTGCCGGGGTTGGGTCATTTTTGTACCCAGTCCCTTGTCCACCATACTTACTGCCAGAGGGAAATAAGAAAGTGGTCACATGGTCTTTATAAACATCTGACCTCCTCTCCATGCTTGCAGATGGGCTCCAAATTCACTTGCACTCCGAGGAGGCCCTTCTTGATTTGACTCTGACACAATTCCATCTCCTTCCCTCTCCACGTCTCCCTCTCCTTCTTCCTGGACCGCTTCAGATCTGTGGACACGTTCTTTCTCCTGCAACGTATTTCCTTCACTTCCAAGCATCCTTTTTCTTTCTGGTGAGCTCCTATGCATCCTTTGTGACCCAATTCAAAGGTGATATGTTAAGATTGCCTTGAGGCCCTTCCCACATCTGCCTGCAGGCAGGGTTGACTACCCCTTCCCTGGAGCTCTCATTACCCCTTGGTGAGTGTCTCCTTCAGAGGTAGGGACCCATTGCACGGGAACTATAGGCTCATGTGCCCACCTCCCTCCCTAAACTATGGACTCCTTATGGTCAGGGGTAAGAGCTTATTCATCTTTATGATACTAGATCCAGGGTCAAGCCTAACAGATGCTCAAAACACAGGACAGGAACACATGCTTTCAACTCTAGGGTCTGATAAGTATATTTAATTATTTCGATTTTGAAGACACCTAGAAATTGACATTGCCAATAACTTGCACAGGTTTTCTATATTTTGGAGGATCAGTATTAATGTAAGCTCACTTTTAGAACCAAGCGAAGATACGCCTTGGGCTGAAGAGCTCCCCGTGACTGAAAGAGTCCTGTTTCAGACAGCTGGCTTTAACGGACAGGGGTTCTCACACTCTGGAGCAGGAACAACACTTCAGCTTTCCTCAGTGTTTTCTGTGCACCAGGCCCTGTTAAATCCTTCCTGTGCATTGTCCCTTGGGCCCCTCCAACTACCTTTCTAGGTGGGTGTTATTATGATTTCAATTTTGCAGGTGGGGAAATGGAAAACGATGTAAGTTGCAAAGTCATGCCCCTGTTAATAGGGATGAGAACCAGCTGGCAGATGCTGAAGCCTCCACATTCCACCCTTGCTAAACCCATTGCCCCTGACCGCCCCCAAACCCTCCTCTCCCAGCCGCTGCTGAACACCACTGCTCGCTTGCCCATCCCAAACCATCCCCCCGGCCCTGGTCCCAGCCACTGGCAACCATCTAATGAATGAGGGGAATCGGGGTTGGGCAAGTGATACTAAAAACAGTTTTAGGAAACACCATGACTTCATCACTGTTCTGTGTATTAACTTATTTAATCCTGACACTGACTCGGTGAGAAGGGTACAGTTATTATCCTCATTTCGCAGATGAGAAGACAGACAGAGAAGTTAGCAGTTTGCCCAGAGGCGACCCAGCTAAGTGGCAGACCTGGGATAGAGACCCAGACAGGCCGGCTCCACAGACCGTGCTCTTAATGACCCTACTCGGCAATCTCCCAGGAACCTCGTCCCCAGGGAACCGGGACAGCTGTTCAGACAGGATCCAGAGCTGCTGGAGCCTGAGGACCCTACCCAGGGCCCACTGGAAAGCCCAGCAGCTCCTCTGAAGTCACTCCCAATCAACAAAAACATCTAGGTAAGAACAGTGTTTTCGTGAGACAGGTTGCCGAGGAGCCGTGGGGAAGGCCAGCACTGCTTCTTCTTGAGGAACATTCTGAAATGGCTCACAAGTCTCTTTTCAAGGTCTCTGCTATCACCCTGCTCAGCAGAGTCCCTCTGTGGCCTCCTACTCCCCACTGCACTCCCCCTCAACCATCTGCGTATCCTGCTCCTGCTCCCCTCAGAATCTCCAGGTGGCAGGACCCCAGGCAGTTCCCCTTCCCTGAGGGCTTCCTCCCCCCGCCCCCCACTTACTCTGCCCACCTCTCTCCACTTCAGGGGCAGCTACTGATCATTTAACACTTCCTCAGATTTGTCAGGAAGGAAGACACTGACAGGTTTGGTTTGACTTCTTTTTTTTTTTTTTTTTTTTTTTTTAAGATTTTATTTATTTATTTGAGAGAGTGAGAGAGAGCAGGAGAGGGGAGAAGGTCAGAGGGGGAAGCAGACTCCCCATGGAGCTGGGAGCCCAATGTGGGACTCAGTCCTGGGACTCCGGGATCATGACCTGAGCCAAAGGCAGTTGCTTAACCAACTGAGCCACCCAGGTGGCCCCTGGTTTGACTTCTTGAACCAAGCGTGGCACAGGGTGCTGCCAGCCTAAGAACTCATTGTCCTTGTCCTAGGTATGAGGTCTTGAGTCAGCTTTGGGGAGACAGATGGGTACAAAAACAAAAAAAGAAAAAGAGCAGAAACACATGGGGAAAGCAATGGCCACCCGGGGCTGCCTCTTCCTCAGGGGCTGAGGACAGGGTGGTCCCCTTTGAAGGGGCTATAAATATGACAGTGAAGGCGATGGATGTGTTGGGTATAATACCATGGGGCGTGAATAGTCTCTCTGTTCCACCTCGTAACCTGTCCCACTCCAGATCCAGGAAGTGTTACTCTAACTGCAGAAAGCAGGGCCCTCCCACCGGCGAGTATCTGTAAACCTAACTGATTCTGTCAGGTTCCAGCGGAAAACAGATGGCACAGGCAAGCAGGGGAACTAGAGAGAGTTCAGCGGAGGAACTATTTACAAAGCTGTGGGTGGGCCGGAAGAAGGGAAGCCAGCGAGGGGTGGGGACGCGCTGGAGACCCCAGGGCCAGCTTTAGGCTGAAAATGCCGAGGAGGGCAGGGAGTGGTCCTGGGGTGCAGAGACAGTGACATCACTGTGACGGTAGGAGACCCTGCCACCAACAATCCTGCAGCTTTCAGGAAAGGAGCCTCTGCCCACCTATGACTCAGAAGGAAAGGAGTGGGCACATCAGTCCCTCCCTCTCCCCCGCCCCCTGCCCTTTGATCTGCTGCCAGGAACTACACTGCAGCCAGGGGGCAGAGGCCCGAGGGGAGACGTGTGGTGTCCCCCGGTGTCCCCCTGAGTCCCCGAGAGCCTGAACATGGTGGGGAAGACCCCAAAGGGAGGGCAAGCAGAGCCCACGCAGCACACTGACTTTCTTCATCCTGTAACACTTATTTTCCAGAAGTAACCACACTGACTTGGGCCCAAGAAAGTAGCATATTCCCCTCTTATTCCATTTCACTTATTTTCAAGTGAAAGGAAATCAGACTATTGAAATGTCCCATCCTGGAGCTTCAAATGTGTTTTTCTGGGATCTTAGAAGAATTTCCACTTCAGTGGAGAGTCACTGAGTATTCCTGAAACACCAAAAAAGAAGAGGTGTTGGGGAAAGGGGGACACACAGACTTGGGAAGGACAGTTGTTCCGCTGAGGGTTTGCAGCAGGAGGCACGAGGGGCCTGTCCAGCTGGAGGTGGGTGGGTGTGTGGCCCCTCAGGGAATGGCAGGATAACCTCAACCACAGCCAGGAACCCAGCAGAAGGCCTCCAGAATGGAAGCGACAAGCCAAGAGAAAAATGGGAAGCTGGAAAAGGCTGAAAAGAACTTATCCTGAATTGACAAGCGTTAAGCTTCTGCTGGGTAGTAGAATGAGGACTTTGAATAAAAATAAAGTTCTATGTAAAAAATAAAATAAAATAAGGGGGGCGTGCGTGTGTGTGTGTGTGTGTGTGTGGTGCACCTGCCTTTGGCAGTGGCATATTCTAAACTCACAGCAAATTCTACTGTTGCTGTTTGGGATAGAGGATAATGCTTAAATCCTCCACTATAGCCCAGCTTTGGCCCTTCTCATATCTGCATTTCCTTTAGGACAGAACTATTCCCAGAAGAGGAGTTTATCCTGAGTTAAAAGGTGTTAATTGATGTAGTGTGCAAGTCTATAAAAAAGTTGCTGATAGAATAAGATATGGCGCTCAGGGAAAGTGGCTTCATTATATCATCTTTGAAGGCCCAAATGAAGGCATGTTTAGATTAAAAAAAATACCTCCCAGGGAGTTAAAAATGTTCTGGCCTGAAGTATATCTCTTTCCCATCACTCATGCATGTTCACACAAAGAGGAAACCACTAAGGGATGCTTGATGTTTAGTTGTTCTAGATGTTAGTGGGAGGCGGGGAGGTTGAAGGTCCTGGCATGTGCCTCTAATTTATTTCCTTCTCCTTTCCCAAGAGTGGGAGAAAAAATATTTTGAACTTGGCGTTATTAAAAAGTTCATGCTGTCTGCTTTGCTCCTACCTATAATCCTCTCTTCTCTTGACGAAGAAGGAATTTTGATCTCCAGATTCACTCAACTAGCAGATTCTGATTTTGTGTGCTTAACAAAAAGAGGAGTATGAGTAATTTCTTCTTCAGAAAGATTCTTTTGACATTCTGCTGCTTCCTCCCTGTCTTCCTCCTGCAGCAACTACCACTCCACTCACGACAGCCCAAGGAGGGCAAAGGCATGAAGGTTTTGAAAGGGCCTTTTCTCTCTCTCTCTCTCTCTCTCTCTCTCAATCTCTCCATCTCTTTCCAACACACAGCTAATACTTAACAGATTCTGGGCACTGTTTTCCTAACAAGTGAGGACTCTGAGTCTTCATCACTTACTTAAGGTTAATGGTGATGGGACACATGACAGTTGTCCATGGTTAACAACCTCCTATTTGGCTGTGAAACTCTCCTCATCTCATGAAATGAAGATATTGTTTTTCTTCCATTGTCCTTGGGCGGTGATTTTCACACTGCAGGTCCTGAAATCAATGCAAGGAGTCATGACCAGCATTAAAAATAATAATAATAGGATAGAAAATAACTGAAAATGTCAAACTATGTTGCATATAAGAAAATAAATAGGAGAGCTTGGTTTTAGTCATGCCTATTTGTGTATGTCTGGTTTGGCTTGTGGCATAAAATGTATTCTTTGTTGTGGATCACTGCAAAGTTCTGAAGTCACTGAACTAAATTACTGCAGTGCAAAGTCTTTAGCTCACAGTGGAGTTTTGCCATGAAGGTTTAGCCTTCTGGACTGGAGGGTCTGTCTTCCTGTCTATCTCCATGTTTCTAGTTCCTCAAGACCACTTCCATTCCAAAGTGCTACTGTCCCCCAACCAGCACCACACTCCTATCCCCTGACAAGACACCAGGCCTCAGAAATGGCATGACCTTCATACCCATGATGGTCCATTCTAGAGTCGACTTTGGGTTCTATTGTCCTGGAAACTGTTGCAGATGTGGTCCTGGAACTGGTCTCATAGAAAGACTTCTGTTTTTTCTTTTTCCTTCCAGCACACTTTCTCATTTTCTAACCTGACCCACCAAATCATGGCTAGGGGATCTCTGAGATGGCCTTCCAACACTGTAGGCGGTCAGAAAAGGATGGTTACTGGTATTACAGCTTATTTACTCTTGGATAATAGTCTACTTACATCTACAAAGGGTCCAGCCCAAGAGAGAATTTAAACTTCAGTTGGAAAGATCAGTGAATCAATGAAACCCCATTAAATAATCATATATTACATCCACAGGCATTTATTGAGCAACTATTTTGCCGTGTCAGGCCCTGTGCTAGGTGCTGGGCACTAGGCTGGCTATAGAACAGGAAAGGAAACCCAGTTGTTGGCCTCAGAACCTGGACTCCGGGCAAGAGAACTATCTTGAAAAAAAATCCTGAGACCTGTTTTCATTGATGTGGGAATAAAAAGCTACGGTTCCTCAGAGTAAGGAAACAACACTTGACCTGGGAAAAGGTGGGAGAAGTTTTACAAAGGAAGGGACACCTGAGCTGAGTCTGGAGCTGCTGAGGGCATAGAGCCTGGTTGGAGAGGACACTCTCAAGTGAATGGGGGCTGGATTATGAAAAGCTTCATATGCCAGGTCGAAGGGGATGGCTTATCCCAACGGCATTGGTCCTGGCCAATAATGGTTTTATTATTTTGTTAAAGATTTTTTAAAAATCTATTTATTTGAGAGAGAGAGTACAAGCTGGGTGGGGAGGAGCAGAGGGAGAGGGACAAGCAGATTACCCCTGAGTGGGGAGACTGACTCAGGGCTCCATCCCAGATCCCGACCTGAGCCAAAGGCAGCCGCTTAACTGACTGAGCCACCCACTCACCGCCCCGCATTACTGGTTTTAAAGCAATTCATTGATATGATTCATCTTATAAACAAAATTGTTCAATCCAGATTTGTTTGCAATAGCAAAAAATGAGAAAAAAAATTACTCTCCATAATGAGAGGACATCTTTGAATTATCTATACAATCAGATAATACATGGCTAGGGAAAAAAATGACATATTTGATATATATTAGCACAAAAAGAACACTCACTGGAATTTTATTGAGATGTTGGTTTTATATTTATTACTGTTAATACTTTCTCTTAGATGCATTTTAAATTCTGACTTTGAGTCTGGATATTTTGAAGATTGCCTAGTAAAAGTCCTGTGCAAAAGAAAAGAGTCTAACATAAAAGGACTAAAAGTAACTCCAGATCCGAATAAGACTCAGAATTTCTTCCAAGTCCACCATACTTAGGGCCTCATGGTGATGGTCATGGAAAGACACAACGTTTTCCTTGCATTTCCTAAATTTCAGTCCCAAATGATGTGCGTGGGATCTTGTATCTAGGTTGCTGTCCTATCGTTCTAGTTCTTTGCTCTTCCGTCCTCAGTACCGTGTCCCCTGCTCACACAGACCTCCTTCTCAGCCCGACCTGTTGTCTTGCTGTGAGCCTACGTGGTTCTGGCAGCCAGGCATGTGGTACCAGCATCCCTTGCTCTCCTGAGAGCAGCATGGTAAAGAGGAACAAAGAGTGCCCCTCTGCTCTCACCTTACAAGTCAGGGGCCATTTCCTGCATTTCTCAGACAGCCTTTTACTGGAGGTTAGATTCTACTATAATTTAGACGTCTCAGTCATGATGGACAGAGTCCCCTCATGGATTGGATTATGAAAAGTTAAAAATGATGCGAATTCACGTGCTAGTTCAAGTAGGCACAAAGTAGTACAGAGTGTAATCCACAGAGAGAGATCTAGTATGTTCAAGAATAAGTAATACATCCCGAGTAAAAGAATACAAAATCATGCATTTGTAAGGGAGGTACCATTCCACATGTAACCCAAATATGTGTCCCATGTGGTCCAACGTTTGCAGTCACATTCAAAGAAGATGTTTTCAACTTCATAAGCTTTGAAGAATGATAGACATTTTCCTATACCTTTTCTTAACAAAATTCATCTTTAAAGAAGTTTCCATGGGTTTCTAGAAATTTCGTATCTTTCAGAGCTCAATACTCTACCTCCTGAATCTCCCTCCTTCCTCTCATCCATGCAGCTTGATTACCGCTCCCCCACTCTCTCTCCTTCAGAAGCTCTCCCCCCTTCCACCCTGTATCCCTGGGTATTACCTCACTCTCCGCTAGGAGAGTGTTTCCACGTGTTCCTTCTCCCAGATCTCTCTAGGATGGTCAGAGAATCCAGAATTTCTGTACTTCCCGATCATCCCTTGGTCCTTGTGAACAAAAGCACATGGCAATTCCTTGGAAACAGAGCTAGTTTCTTACTTCAATGAAGAACTCGTGGAGCATTTTGAGGAATAAAATTCTCCACCTTGTTAACAAATCAGTAGCTCATGCCTTATGCTACTAGTTAACCGTTTGGGGGGAAAAAAAGTTAAATTTCCTAGCTCACACCAAAATGTGCTCCAGATGGCCTGAAGAGTAAAAAAGAGTAAAAATAAAAGCACCAATGAACTAGAAAAATACAGGTGGATATTTACCTAGTCACATAAGAGTGAAGAAAGGAACCAAAGACCTTGGCTATCACTTCATAAAAATGTAAAATTCTGCGTGTCATAAAATGCCACAGCAATTTTTAGAAATGAAAAGCTAAAGAAATATTTGCAACAGTTAGGACAGTTGGACATTTCTTTTTTGCTAACGTAGAAAAGCTCTTACACATCAAAATGAAAAAGACACAAGTTTTCACTGAAAATAGGCTAAAGTTGTAAACAGACAATTTCCAAGTCTGGAAAGCCAGTAGATAAGGAAAACAAAACATTCTGCCTTCCTGAAGGCCACATCCCTTTGAACGCTTGTCTAGCTCCAGGAGAAGGGGCAGCCTGAGGAAGCAAGGGAGGCAGTGGCCGTGACCGTGGTCTGCAGGTGGGGGAGGGCAGCTCTGCTCCCGCCTCTGCACTGGACACTGGCTTGGACGCAGAAAGACGGAAGCGCAGGTTGCTAGAGGTGCATGGCCCAGGCTTGTCTCTCAGAAGGCCCTGGAGGCCTGCCATGCAGCCGAATGATCACCTTGTCCGTCACAGCTGGTGCAAAAGCTTCTCTTTGAGCAGTCCAAGTGGCTCCTCCAAGTATACCTTGATTAAAAGGGGTAATCTTTTTTATGGAAAAAAAAGTTTTTAAATTAACTGTACATTCTTTAAGCTGAAAATCTTTTTTTTTTAAATCAAAATGTGTGTGTGCGCGTGCGCGCTTGCACTAATTACTTAGTTAAGCCTCAGAAGTGGCAAAGGATGGTGGCCCATATCTAAACTAAAAATAATACTATGTTTGGGGAACGCTACTTTTCCTCTCATTATCCACTAACTTCATACTGAGGACTGAATGAAACATTTAAGCATAAGCAACTGAAAGGTGCTCCTACCATGTTTCCTATCATTGCTTTCTCTTTCGACATCTTTTTCATGACAACCTTTTATGGACCAAGGAGTTTTGTTTTCCCTAAATCACTGCATATTTTATACACTTCTAACTGTCAGGAAAAAATGGAAATCTTTGAAAGATCCAGATAATTCAACAGAAAAGTTAAGCTATTTATAGTTCTAAGACCAGAACTTGGTAGGCTTTCAACAACTTATGTGGCATTCAGAGCCACTGGGTCATAAGGGAAGAACCCTACAGTGATATCCAATACTCTGAACACTTCTGTCTTCCAAATATGTGTCCACCCTCCAACACCAGCCAATTCTACAACACCAGCTGGGTGTCCTACAATTGATCATAATTCATACACTATCTACCTGGACATGGACGTGGCGTCAGATCTTGCTGGGTAAGGGCTCCGTCCCACAAGACTACCTCCCCACTGCCCCCTCACACTCACACTTCAGATGCCAATCCCCTGTCCAGGTTGTCACCTGTGTCTTTGCCTGACTAGCTCTAAATTCCACAAGGCCCTTCTCAGATCCGCTTGATTTCCTGGAGATGCTCACGAAACCCAGGAAAACATTTATTTACCAGATTGCCAGTTTCTTACAAAAGGATAGAACTCAGAGACAGCTAGATGGACCAGATCCATTGGGCAAGGTCTGTGGGGAGAGACTGGGAGCTTCTCTGCCCTTTCCAGGCACGTCACTCTCCCCAGACTGCCATGTGCTCACACAACCTGGAAGCTCTCCAAACCTTACCATCCTTTTGGATTTGTGCAGAGGCTTCATTACATAAGCGCGATTGATGAAATCGCTGACCATTGCTGACTGAGCTCAATCTCCAGCCCCTCTCCCCTCCCAGGAGGTTCCAGTGGGGGTCGGTGGGGAAACGGAAATTTCTAACCCTCTAAGCACTACTGGTTCTCTGGGCAACCCGCCCCCCATCCTCACCTTACGGAGAGGCTTTCCAAAAGTCACTTCATCAATGTAAACTCAGTTTGGTTGAAAGGGGCTCATTTTGAATAACAGGACACTACTTTCATGTTTATGATCTGAAACTATTTCAGGAACTGAGGACAACAGACAAAACAACTTAACAAAAGATGTTCCCATTGCACCTAATTAGGAAATTCCAAGAGTTTTAGGAGCTCTTTGTCAGAAACAGGATAAAGACCAAATATATATTTATTATAAATCACAGTATCACAATTCTGCAAGTGAACTTCTGTGTCTGTGAGTGTGCCTGTGAGAGTGTTCATGAGGCTGTGAGTGTGTGTGCCTGTGTGCCCTGCTCATTGGCCCACATGATTCTGGGGTTCACATTTACTTGTTCACCCCTCCGTGTGGACAGGGTGTTTGTCACTTCCCTTATATCTAACTGCAGGCAGATCTGAAAAATTTCTAGAAACACCAGGAAGCATGAGTTCATGGAATTTGCTCAGTCTTTCAGATATTTATAAATTAAAGTCAAATGTCCGTGAAATGTGCTTCTACCGCGAAAAGTGTTTTTTGCCAGCAAAATCCTCTTATCACTTCATGGCAGTTCAGTTCCGTCCACTGGCCTGCTCCAAATGGTTTTTAGCTGATTAGCACACATGTAGTCGTTTTAGCCTCTGGTAAACATCCTGGAAGATTCTGCCATTGTCCGCAGCAAACAAGCTGATGCTCTTTTCAAGAGACGGACAGAAAACACGTGCTGTTCTCAGTTAAACAGATGTTGAAGCGATAGGACTAAAAATGCTTGTGGTAGTTTAGGAAGGGCACCTTTTAGCTCTGGTCACAAAAGGATCTCAAATGGAGTCTTGGATGGCCAGCAAATGGCGACAATTCCTTGGGTCTTCAAAAAGTCCCTCTGGTCTTGAGAACATTCCTTGGCTGTGGGTGGAAATAGGTCTTCAGATAAAGCAAGTTTCCTGAAGGCTCTACGTATCCCAGCAGATGCTCTCGGAGGCCTGTGTTACTGTGAAGGTCACATGCGATCTGGGACTTTCGAGAGCTCTCTGGTAGCCCACATCCGCTCAGTGCTCCACTTCCTCCGCGGCCACAGGGGCTCCTGTGCGTCTGCCCGAGGCTTTCTTCGGGCAGGATCATGCTGAATCCCAGGTGGGACAGGGTGGAAGGGCCAGGGAACCAAGAGCCCCTTGGAGTCACCCTCTGCCAATCACAGAGAGGTTGGAAAATGACAACTCTGAGGCACATGTAATCCAGTTCCTGCGGGTCCCCGGCAGGCTAGACACCTGTGACCAGGAACGGTGACCTGCTCCCCATCGACCTTCCTCTCCTCTCTGCCTCACTCCTCCTCTACTCCCCTGGGTTTCCGACCTTATCTTCTAAATGAACTCTGACACATCAATCCCGTGTCTCAAAATCACCTTCTGGGGAAGCCCAGACTAATAATGCCACCTTGCCCAGTTGCTGGGTTTTATTTTACTGACATGCCTTTGAGCATTGCCTCCCATAGGACGTCTCTCAGGTTAGCCTGAGTCTCTTGGTCTCTCTGACGTAGAGGTGACTTTGAATTCCACATCAGTGAGCAGGAGGACCTCATCATTACAGCTAGTCTTTTATGTTAGAGCCCCCCAGCTAACAGAGCCGAATTCAGTGAATGTGAAAAAGAACACACAAAGGTCACTACCAAGACAGGACCTTGACTCGCGGAACTCTTGTTTCCTCCCCCACAAGATCCCTCCTCTCCCTCGAGCTGCCGCATCTTTGTCAAAAGCAACCCCAGTGCACACGGCAGAAGCCCCTTCCTGGGTATCAGCCTGGACTCCTTCTTTCCCTCACACGCCCTGTTGGATCCGTCACTGAATTCTGCTGCTTCTACCATCAAAACACAGCCCCAGTTCTGCCAGCTCCCCTCGTCACCTCTGCTGGACACTGGCCCAAGCCATCATCGTCTCTAGCTGGTTGGAGCAAGAACCCCTCCTTGGTCTCCCCACTTCCACACTCTGTGGTCCATTCCAGATGTTGACAATCTTTCTCTACAAAGGGCCAAACGGTAAATACTTTAGGTTTTACGGGTCTTATGGTCCTGTCATAATTACCCACCTTTGCCTTGGAGCACGTAAACAGCAACAAGTAGATGGATGGTGAAATTCAAATGTGTCATAATATTCACAAGTCACAAAAAAGCACTTTCGGGGGACATTTTAAAACTACCTAAAAATATAGAAACCATCCTTACCTCTGAGGCTGTACGAAACCAGGCAGAAGACTACATTTGGCTCCCAGGTTTGCACTCTTCCCGTGATCTGATCATGTACGTACCAACAGCCCAGTCCCTGTGACATGTGCCAGATCATGTCCTTTCTCAGCTCATCTCCCGGAGCTTAATAGGAAGAGGCCCTCAGTGGCATGTGGCCCATACACCTGACCCTATTCCTTCTCCGGCATTCTTCCCTGCCTCTTGCCCAGCTGTCCCTCCTCACCTCCCATGAGGACCTCCACTGTTCTCAAGTACCAGCAGTGCCATGGCACACGCAGGCCCACTGACTGAATTCCTCTTCCCTAGGCTTCAGGCTCTCTGAAGTCTTTTTTCTTCCCCTCCTTTGAGTGCCTGCTTCAGTTTCGCCTTTTTAGGGTGAGTCCTTCTCCAGCCCCAGTAATTAAACATGCATACCCACTCCCACCCAGGGTGGCATTCCTTGCTCCCCTTCCTTGCTCTGCTGGTCCCCATAGCGTTCACCACCTATGACCTAATATGTATTTTACCTGGTTGTGACTGTCTGATTCTCAGTACCCCTTCCCGGAACACTGGAATGGAAGCTTCACTAGGCTAGAGATGTTATGCTCCCAGCTTCCAGAACAGTGTCGGATATACAATGGGAAGCCCTCCATGAAGATGTGTTAAATGAATGAGTGAGTGAATGAATGAATGAATGAATGACTAGTACCCATTCTTTGGCTGTTTGATGGAAAATGAGCACCTGAGTTACTATATGTCTCCAGAGAAACAGCATGTAAACGTTCAGTTCAGCCAGGTAGCCCTCCACTGGGGTGCGCACCACTTTGAGACCTGAAGGAGGAGACTGGCCATTCCCTACGATCTGCAATTCCAGATGTGATTAGTCGTGGTGATGGAAAGAATAAACATCGTTCCCATCCTTGGTGCTGAATTTGACTCCAGGTACAGCATTAAAATTTTTAACCCTCCCCTCTGCACAGGGATATTATTTTAGGTACTAATAATTCATAATCATGGTTATCCTAATTTGTGTATTAGTTCTAAGACAAGAATAATATTAAGTTGCAATTTACAGATATGATTCATGTTCAGTATAAGAGTTCACAGATGGAGCAAAATCCATGTTTAATGAAAAGATATTACTCCTTGCAATCGGTGCCAAAGTTTTTAATTTCAAACATCAAAACCCCAAGTGATCACTAGGACTAACCAAACCGAAGAACGAAAACTGGGCTCCTTCATCTTCCCCACTGCTGTGCCAACAGTGTGTGCGGCAAAGCTGCTCCTCCCTTGAGGCGTATGGGGTGGCACGGGGACTGCTCCTGTGCTCTGGCCAGGACTCCAGCCCCAAGGACTCCAAAGCCCTCTGAACTTCATCTTGAACCGATAGTGTAGAGCTGGGCCAGTGTGTGCTGGAGGTCGGCTCTATCAATGGAGGCACTCCCGAGTAACCTCATTTACAGTATAATGTTATTAAAGGATAAGTTCGAAAATGTGCTGATGGGAAGCTTCCATCTACACTATTAAAACCTCCACGATAATCATGGCAATTGTTTAGAAAGACCAACAGAATCTCTCCCCCTCCCCCGCCCTCCCAGGAGGACTGTTCAGAATACTCACCCTGGTGAAAATAAAAGCCAGCGGGACCCTGGGTGGGTTTTATGGTCGTTTTTAAACTTCTCTCGAACAAACCATCCCATTGTGCACTTGGCCCGACCATTCCTGTTTCCATGCCCTTGATAGGCTATCGCTTATCATTTCTCCCCGTTTTGAGAAAATCTCGAATCCCTGGGAGTTGCAAGCTGCTTCTATACACACCTCACCTTCAAACTGCGTGGTCTAGCCATCCTGCAAATCTAGTAAATTACAGTGGAAAGGACCTGGGAGAATCTATTTAAAATGCTTCATTTTATGAAGAAAACTTTTATTTGTCATTTTTAAGATTTGCAAATGCTTTGGCTAGCATCATTTGATTTCTTTCTTGGGCAGGATAGACTCACTTATCCTTATGCCTACCTGAAGACAGGCATGGGACTCTGGAAGTAATCTGATATGTTCAAGGTCACACAACTCAACACTCCCAAAGTCTAGCCTTGAAGTCTCAAGGGCGCATAAGGCTTATGTTTGCTTTTTACAATTATTAGAACTCAAAGCCTTTTGTATACACAACCAGGCTTAGACACCTTTCCTTTAGGAAACTCTGAGCTACAGTTTCAAAATCCATACATTAACTGAGGAAACAGCAGTTTCTTTCAGGAAGAAGCCAGATCTGATTCCTCTTCGTGTTTCCGGGGTATGCAAGGGCACTAGGTAAGCGTGTTCAGTGAATAAATGGAATCTTGAGAGGCTGGTGCTGACCAGCACACACTGAACCCTAATGGGGTCAGTAGTCATAATGCAAGGACTCAGAGACCACGTCAACAAAAAGCAGTGTAAAGACCCGTGTGCCTTTAAAGAAGAAAAACCTGAAAACAGTCTCTAAAACTTTTCGTGATCATGAGAATTGCCATTTTCGAATACCTTCTATGGCATGCACTTTCATCACCAGCACGCTGCAGAAAACCCCACGGGGTTTTGATAATATATACAAACGTCTTGTACCTACAATCCAGGCTAAGTGTGCCTTGTTCCGATGACGTCCGGAGGCCAGGATGTTAAGTTAGGCTGGTTGGGCGAAGAAGGTGAGGGTGAAGGGCACCTTTGGAGTGACTTTTCGAGCGGGACGTAAGGTGAAGCCTAGCCAGGAAAGGTGGTGTGTTCACTAGAACACACCAAAAGGGTAAGTATGGAAAACAGAGCTGTCAGGGTGGTGAAGAGGGCCACTGTGATGCCAACATGAGGGCAAGGGAAGCCAAGGGAAGACTGTATTAATTATGACTACAAGTTATCTTTCCAACTTTCCAAATTGTATCTTTTTAAAAACTGCTAACTTGTTAATCCTTTTGGATGTGCCAAAAAAAAAAAATTATAGTCTTCAAAATCCGTTCCTGTTTGAGAATGATGTTGTTGGGGCTTACACACACGTTATTTGTGATTCTTAGAATATTTTTTAAATGGATGCCCACCTTATAGATGAGAATATCTGCTCTTGTGGATTTAAGAACCTACCTCGACTCACGTTGTGGGTAACTGGGAGTTGTATTGAGTTTGGGTCAGATTCCAAAGCCACACACAGCTGGCTTCTTTGGTGGTCCATGCACTGGACCACCAAAGAAGAGCGCCAGGACCTCAAGACTGGAGAAGTCAAGCATGGGATCCTGCAGGAGCGGTTTTCCCCCAAGAGGGAACTTAGAGAGTGACCAGTCCTATCAGTCAGCCTCTGGATGGAAAGTCACAATCCGCAAGAGCTAGGCGCACAGAGATCCGTAGGGCTACTAGCGAGAGAACATTCTTCCCGTGCCCTTTCAGGGAAGACCTGTGCAAGTAGGCTGCTTCGGCTGCCCCTAGAGGAGATTTCAGTCACACACTCTGGCGTCTCCATCCCTATCAGGCCTGATGACACTGACCAAAGGATGGTGACTCCTTAGTGCCCTTACCAGTGAGACAAGCCTGAAACAGAAAAGGGAGGAGGGAAATAGGGGACAAGGAAGAAGAGTGCCATGGGAATGGTGGGGCAGTGACATGGGGTCCGACCATGAAGACCCTTGGCCCTAAATTAGGCTAAGGAGGAGTCAGAGGGACCACAGGGCATCTTGGGCTGAGACGGGCAGTGCTATTACCTGTCACCTAAGATGGGCTCAGGAAGCACTTTGCTGTGTAGTGGCAGATATTACTGGAGCAGAAGCATCCGGATTTTGGGTGCTTGGAAAACATTAAAGAACATTCTGGAAGGTACTTTGGGAACAGTCTTTCTGGAGCCTGAAGGGCTGCGCTGATTATGGCTCTGCTGTGGGACCTCTAGAAAGTCCCTTAACCTCTTGTGTTCCTTGCCTCTGAAAGTGGTCCTGCCTCCCTCAAATGATTGAGGGTTTAAGATAGAATGTTTGCAACACACTTAGCATGTGGTCTGCCTCCTAAAGGTAGCTGTTCTTATTATTTTTATTATTACTTTTTTTGAGGTTAGGATTTTTCTAAAAGCCTATTCCATAGTGCCCATTATCCATATACATTCAAACTCTTCAGCTCATTTTTGGATTCAGGAAAGAACAAATGATTTGGAGTTGAAGACCATTCTGGAAAGCACTTTGAGAACAGTCTTCCTGGACCAGGCTGATATCCTCATCTATAAAATTGCCATGAAAACAAGACTTAGCTCCTTTATGGCAGGTGGGATTAAAGAAAATAGTGTATATTTTATTTAGCACAGTGCCCCTGTTCCATAGAAAATCCTCAAAAATGTTAGCAATTAACTTTATTATTTTAACAAATCACCTCATCACCAGAGTCACTTTTTCAATTTGGGAGCATGAAGTTAGTTTTTTTGTTTGTTTTCTGTATTTTGTTTTCAAATTTTATTACCAAGAATTATCTAGTTTTTGGTTCGCTAGCTGGTTACCATTTTTGGTTCGCTAGCTGGTTACCATTTTTTGTCAAGAGACAACATCATCAAATTTTATTGGTTAATTAATAAATATTTTCTGAGAGTCTATTTTGCACTGCTCTCGTACACTGCTCTAGTATTATTAAATCTCTCCTATCTTATCAGGGTAGTTTAGGCTGACTTACATTTTATCATGGACTTAACCCAGTGGGTCTTTATAATGTTGCCGAACTCAGTAGGCAATATGTGGAGGCATTTTTGTTTGTCAAAATTGAAAGGGGGGGCGTCTGGGTGGTTCAGTCAGTGAAGCATCTGTCTTCGTCTCGGGTCATGATCCCAGTGTGCTGGGATCAAGCCCTGCATTAGGCTCCCTGCTCAACCGGGAACCTGCTTCTCCTTCTGCCTGCTGCTCCCCTACTTGGGCTCTCTCCCTCTCTCTGTCAAATAAATACCTAAAATCTTAAGATTTTTTAAAAAAGATTTTGTTCATTTATTTGATAAGGAGAGAGATCACAAGTAGGCAGAGAGGCAGGCAGAGAGAGAGAGGGAAGCAGGCCCCCCCAGACCCCACCCCCCCCCGGTCCCCTCCCCACCCTGAGCAGAGAGCCTGATGAGGGGCTCCATCCCAAGACCCTGAGATCATGACCTGAGCTGAAGGCAGAAGCTCAACCTACTGAGCCACCCAGGTGCCCCAAATAAATACATAAAATTTTAATCCCCCCAAAACCCTCCAAAACTGAAGTGGGGGTTGTTACTGACACATCCCGGCTGAAGGTCAGAGGTACTATGAAATATCCTGAAATGCATGAGAGCCCCGCCCAACAAGGATGGACCTAGCCCCAGACCTCGGTAGTACCGAGGTACCGAGTACCAAGTACCAAGTAAAGCCCGGTCTAACACCTCTCCTTCCTGCCCTCAGTGCCTGAGAGCTGCGGGGGTTGGGGAACCAGGGCCTGCTGACTGTGGTCTCTCGCATTGGGCACAGTTTTTGAGAAAAGCATGTTGCGCAGCCTTGCCAAACTTCTTTAAACCAAAGAAGACAATCACAGAAAGCCAGAGCCCTGTGAGCAACCCCTCCTTCTGACCGGGCACAGCCCTCTGGTGACCATGTCCTCGGCCAGGTCCTTCCTCAGGCTGTGGACCTCTCTTCAGTTAGGGCAACACTTTCCATTAGAACCAAACCTCTTAAGGAATCCGTGGAACAGGAGCACTGAGGTCTGTTTGACCAAGGCAGGAGGGGGAAGGGTTTGGGTTTGGGGGGCTGGTGCTGAACTTTCCACCCTCCTTAGCAATGTTGGCTGGCCAGAAAGCAAAGTCAGCTGTACTTGGACGGCCCTTTACACAAACAGACAACACAGACTGTTATCTTCCAAATTGGAGGCTTTCTACAATGTCTTCTCATGTGGGCACTGCACTCAGGCAGGAAGACCACCCACAGGCAAGCGCACTACATCGCCCTGGGAGGCCCCGTAATCACCCACCGCTCTCGCCACCTGCTCGGGGCTGGGTTATCAGATGCAAAGGAGTCGGCTAATAACCGTTTATAAGCTATAAATGGAAGTGGCCATGGCAGGGAGCTGACAAACACTTGGGGGGCAAATTGTTTGTGTAGCTGACTGTCATTCGCGCCCCCTCTCACCTGCTTGAAAGTATGTGTTTCAGGTTACAGGATGTCCAAATGGCTGTTTGCGGGGAGGGCAGCTCTGCGGAGGGGCCTAGTCTGTGGCTAAAGACGGCAGCCCTCAGCAGCCCTGGGTCCTTTCAGCCTCCCTGGGTGTCAGATCTTTGTCCTTAACTGCTGGGTGGTCAGAAGGAAATTCCAAAGCTGGAACTTCCTCAGGCTCTCATGTGCTTTGGGGTCTGCGATCTAAGTTTGCCTAAAAAGTGAGCTTTTACAAACCCTGCTAGTTTGGCTTGTTTTTCTTTTTCCCCTACCTGCAAGAAAGGGAGGGTAGGGATGCTGCCTTTAGATGGACCGGGGACGATGGGAGGTGGTTGCTGATCTAGACCGGAGCTTGCTTACAGGGGCCAGGGCTAAACATTTCAGGAAATGCCATCTGGTTATGGATGAACCACGGTCTTGCCCCAGGTTTGCAGCTATCAGATTGAAAGGCTAAAAAAAGGGGAGTTTCAGAAATGAAATGGTGTGAAGAAGGGGGAAGAAGGGCCCTGGAAATTTAAATAACAAAAGTGTGAGGGAGTGGCCGAGCCAGCTGACCCAGCTGGTTTCTGATTTCTCCCTTGAACTTCCAGGCAAGCCAAAGTTGGGAACTGGGCATGAAACCCAGCCACCATGGAGGTGCCTGGGGATGGCTACTTTCAGGCCATGTTAGGGTGCTGGGCAGGTACCCACAGAGCTGTGTTCTAGACCCCTCTGCCATCCCTTCCATATCTTAACTTCTCTGCAGCTACTTCCTTATTTGCCAAGATAAATCTTATGGTCCCAGGTAGTGCTGGAAGCTAAGGAATCTGACTAGAAACCGTCCTCAGGGAATCCATCATCGGGCTGGAGGGTAGACCTCTCATGGACAAGCTCACCAGCCATTGGAGGCCATAGAGAATTGGCAAGCAATGGCCCTGAGAATAAATGTTGCCAATTGTATCAAGGGAGGGATAAGGAGCCCAAGAGCAGGAAGATTTGAAAAAGATTTGACTTGATTTGGCCTCCAAAGGTGGTCAAATTCAGATTCAAGAAGGGACTGAGAGGAATTCCAGCAGACAGCAGAGGATGTCTACAGTGGCTTTCAGAGAGATAGTCAGATTATCTGTCCCGACAGAGCAGAAAGGAGCCCCATAAATTAACAGCAGAGGAAGGAAGTCCTGGTCAGAGGGTGAAGGGCTTGAGTCCTCTGTGAAGAGGCCAGTTTTTCCCTCGTAAGGCCTGAGCAGGAGAGGCTGGAAAAGGTCAGTCAGGCAAAAAGGTCAGACACTATGAAAAGGGAGGTTGCCTGAAGAAGAGGTAGGTGCCAGTCCAGGCGGCAGGAGTGGGCAGCTCGGAGGCGGCTGGAGAGCGGGATAGCCAGGACCCTGGAGAGAGAGTCTAGGGGACCCCCTGAAGAGAATCAGCCAAGACCGGGGCTAGAGGTGAGGCCTGAGCCCGAGGGACTGAGTGACAGGAAACAGAAATACCTCTGACAGAAACCAACCAGGTCCTGAAGAACGAGCCAAAGGACAGCATTTCCTACTTTGAATTTGGAGGCAAAGCACCCAAATAGAAATCCCAGCTAGTACTTGGAAGTACAGAACTGGAACTTGGAAGGGGTCCATTTGGTTCTCTACATCCCTAAGGAGGCTGTGATTGCTTTGAGGGCAGCAGTGATGGCTCAGGGCAGAGTGGACATTATAATGAGGCAACAATTACGTAGTAAGTCATGAGCTATTGCTTTCTGAAAGACACCCTCTGGTGAGGCCACAGCCCTGAAGAAGTGGGGTTACAATGACCACAATGCGAAATTGTCAGAAACTCGGGTTCAAGAAGTTAGGCCATTTTTCCAAGGTCAAACACCTTGTAAATGGTTGAATCAGAATTCAAATTTCGGTCTGGTGGGGGGAAAACACCATGCCTTTCCCATTTTCTCCCTCATATCCTCTCTCGATTTCATAATGTATAATTCTTTCACGCAAGGTTTTTGCTTTTCTTCTGTGCCTTGAGCACAGAAGTGTTTTGATATATGTTAAATATTAATCTTTTTGCTCCCAAATTTCTCACAAACAAGTATCAAAATTCTATTAGTTCATTACTTCAAAAAGTAAAACAAAAACAAGAACAAAAAAATCTCATTCTCTTTTTCTTAAAAGCATCCAGATTGATTACAATCATTTCCTAAGTTAAAAATTATACCCCCCCTTATTTTTTTGCAAAGCAAAGGGAATTTCTGCGATAAAGGAGATAACATACAAGGATTTCTTGTCTTTACTACAAAGTATTTCTCCAGAAGTTTTTGTTAACTGAATTCTTTGACAAAACTTCCATAATTTTCTAAAAGTGAAGTGTATAATCCTGTCTTCCAAGTAGCTCTCAGGCCAGATTCATCCCTGTACTTGTTAAAATATCATTTACCTGTTTGGGGAAGGAAAGTACATGGATCATACAAGGTCTCACAGTAACTAGAAGTTAGAATTTAAGATTAGTATTTACCGCTTCTGCTCTTAGAGGCATGCCAGAGCTGGGCTACCTCCCATATAGTTTCAGGGAAAAATGAAATCAGAAACCTAGCTATGGTGATTTTTACTGCGTTGAAGTTTTTGCCAAATTTGGGTTCTGGAAGGAATTTCTCTCCAGGGCATTTTGGCAGGGACTTTACTTGTTTTTTTTTTTTTTTTTTTTTTTTTTTCAATTTTCACCTGGAGCTCTTAGCTGGGATCTTCTATTGTAGAATCAGTTTGCCTCAACTCTTCTTGCCCTTTTCTATACTTTCCATCATGAAACAGTGATCTCATGTGGATAGAGAAAATAATATTTAAGAGTACATTACAGCCTACCTTTGTTACCGATGTATATTTTTGTTCCTTCCTCCATAACAAGTTGGCAGGCATGAAAGGGAAAATCTCATTAATATACTTGGGAATTAGTATTTTTTATCCAGTAATGCTGCTCTTTTACCCAAACAATTTCTCTTCACCAGAGAAATCCTAGGTAAAAGTTGCCCATAGGTGGTTTGATGAAGCCCCTGTTTCTGTTTTAGTGATCCCTATACTCCAGGAGCCCAACATAAAAATCAGTATGTCCACAGAGGTTGAAAGCAAATTAGGTTAGGATGTAAAGAAACGGAAAGACATGACTTTTTAATTTTGTTTAATTTCGTTTTTAAATGAAAATGATAAAACTTTTAAATATGGTTGTTACAGACAGGGCTTTGTGCCTCAGAGGGCCAGGAATGGGGAGGGGGGGAATGAAAAAGGAAGAGAAAAACAATGAAAAATGTTGGTTTGGATAATACAAAGTTGCAACCTAACTCAGAAAGTTGTGGGATTTCATTTTTTTTCAGCCTATATATTAAAACTATAGCAGACTGCTATAGGAGTCACACACACTGTTTTTTAGACAACAAAAGATATCAGTTCTTATTGATAATGTTGCTGATATCTACTTTGCTATGCTCAATCCCAGAATGATGGGGAAACGGAAAAACTGAGCATGTGCGGGCCAACATCCCCACACTGCCCTCTGGTGGTGGTCTGCCTCGTGGCATTTTTGCATTGATACTAGAGGTCAGACCGCTGGGAGCCTTCTAGGGCCATCTGAGTCTGATGGCCGCAAAGAAGGAGGTTACTGCGAATGCTTTACAGTTGTATCTCTTTGCGTGTACTTCACCTTTATCACACAACCTGGTTTTCAGGCACTACCTGCCCACTTCCCCACTGGCCTGCTAGGATCCTGTCATCTTCGTTTGGTGTACACAGGGCCCACCCTTAATAGATGCCTAGTACCTGTTGAATTGGCGTCAAATGTGTGAAGGAAGAGAAGCCTTATTAAAGTAGAGTGTGGCTGGGGTGAGTAGCTGGCTCGGTCAGTGGAGCATGCAACTCTTGATCTTGGGGTTGTGGCTTTGAGCCCCACGTTGGGTGTGGACATTACATTAAAATAAAATAAAATAAGAAAAGAAAAGGAGAGTATGGCTGAGTGATCGTCCCCACTTCCTCCAAAATAAGGGAACTGTGTGGGCACCCGCATGGGGGGCCTGGAGAGGGGCGTGTACATCATGGCACCCACTTTAGACTCAGCCCCAGCTGCTGTGGCCTGACCGAGTGGCTGACATCGCTCTCCATCACTGATGTGGCTGAGATGACTGAGCCAGCAGGAATCAAACACAGCATTTGAAAAAATATTTGGAACATCGATGTTCTCTATACATTTCGAATGCAAGGATATTGAAAATCAAACGTACACAGGAAATAGCGGGCGATAGCTACTGTTCGACCTCCAGCACCTGTGCACAGCTGCACTGACCTCTGAAAGTGTTTCCGGTTGGGGTGACTTCTGTTCTTGTTCTGCGCATGCTTCTTCTGCGCATGCTCAAATCACTCCACAGGACCACATCTGGGAAATTAGAGTGCTGATTACCGACCCAACTCGGGCATTCCTTGACCCTAAAGCAAGTCTCTTATGTATTTATCTTTTTATCTTATAGGAATTCACTAAAATTTTGTTTTTAAAAGGAGATGCTGTAGACATGGTCCGTGCTCTGCCCTGCTGGTCCTTTGTCCCCACCAGCATCTCTAAGAAGTCTGTCCTTGACTCTTGCCTTTACTGGAGATGGCCTTTGTGGAGATGGGCTTCCATGGTTAGTCTTTTTAAAGAAAGCTCCCATGTAGAAAAATATTCATAGTAGCAGTGTTCCTAAGTGCTCAAAGCTGTAAACAACCCAGATGTACCCTGTGGTGTGGCCATGTTCTGGAATATTATACTGCAGTGACAATGAATGGGTCTACCTGTATGTGTGAAGTGTGTGGTGTGATGATTGGCCTGTCCCAACACCAGAGGTGAGGGAGTTGCACAAAATGTACATCAAAGAGAAAATAGGGGAAACCCTTTACATTTTTGATTTCCATTTCTTTCCAAATGGAAGATTTGAAGAAAGCACCTTTTGAGACAAACCTTAATTGACATCTCAGTGCAGAGTTTCTCACAGTGAGACTGCAAAACCCATCAGAAGCATCTGGGGAGCTTGCTAAAAATGAGAGGCCTGGGCCCACTCTGGGGTTCCTGCCTCAGAATCCCCAGGTGTGGCAGAGAGAATTGTGATCAAGTCCCTGGCAGGTACCTCTGCAGAGCAAACTCAGAAACTTGCTGTAAAGTTTGGTCAACTCCTAAAGAGGGTGGTTCTTCGTTAATCTCCCAGCTTTCTTGCTGTCTCAAACATCACAAATACCCTCCTGACAGTTGAGGAGAGCTCAGGAGCACTCAGAATTGAGGGGGACTCATCCCTTCCCCATTTTCCTGGGCAATTCAAAAATCAGATTTATGAAGGGCAGTTGGCTGAAAGGAGAGTGCCAAGCAGCCCAAGACCCCCGAGTAGATTTTAGAGTAGATTTTTTTAGGTCAGAGAGAGTTCAAAAATGCCCTGTTCACCTTAAGGAAAAAGGCTGTAAGCCAGGGGATGTGGCTGCATATTCGCGATGAGCTTAATACCTGCTGAGTAAAAAAACCAAAAAACAAATAACAACAATCAAGATACATTGGTTTTCTGGTCCTTTCTAAAGACAGATTTCAACTCTGCCAATGGCTAACCTTCAAGTCCCTATTTTATTACTGTAAGCCATATCCCCAGCCGTAGGAAATGGTGCTGTTGGCCGGAGGCGAACTCTCAGCAGAGGTCTTGTTAGTTTCTGCCAGGTACACAGGGCAGGGCAGAAACAAGTTAGGTGTGGTCTGTGTTCACTTAATCTCAACACTTGAGATCACTGATTCATCCTCTTAGACATGGGGACATCTTCTGGATCAAGACATAAAATAAGTGACTAGGTCTTCATGGTCAAGGACAAGGGGGGGAAATTGAGGCAAACACTGGATCATTTTAGCAAAGGGTTAATATCAACTTTATTTCCTCTGCAAGCCTCCAGTTTTAGTAGACCCACTTTGTTTTGTTTTGTTTTGTTTTTTAGTCATGATGAATATAAGATTTACTTCAGAGTGTGTCCCTGGATTTGATTAACTGACTGGCAGAATTGTCCTCAGTTGATACCTTCAAGGCCACATTCCCCAGCAGTAGAGTGTGAATTCCACAGTCCTCTGACTGACAATGGGATTTTAATCCCAGCTCTGCTGCTTTAAGGCTGGGTGACCTGAGTTGGGTGACCAGCTGTCCTGGTTTGCCAAGGTCTGAGCGGTTTCCTGGATTGTGGGATTTATAGCACTGGAACCAGGAACATCCTGGGCAAACTGGGACAAGCTGGCCATCCTAAACCTGGGGAAGTTCTTTTGTCTTCCCATGCCTCGGTGTCCTGTCTGTAAAGCGGGGGCACTAGTGGAGTAACTGACCTGCTGAGGTTAGGGCTTCCAGGGGACGATTGGCACTTGGAATTGCGTCTGACCTACAGCAAACCCAACGTATTTGGCATCACTTTTTTTTTTTTTTAAGATTTTATTTATTTATTTGACAGAGAGAGAGAGACACAGTGAGAGAGGGGGAACACAAGCAGGGGGAGTGGGAGAGGGAAAGCAGGCTTCCCGCTGAGCAGGCAGCCTGATGGAGGGCTTGATCCTGGGATGCTGGGATCATGACCTGAGCCGAAGGCAAGCACTTAAGGACTGAGCCATCCAGGTGCCCCTGGCATCACTTTGACGTGAGAAATGGCCTGTTCTACCTGTCACACTACAGACAGGCTTCAGAGAGCTAATGTGGTGTAATGACCAGACCACAGACAGCACTTATGGATGTCGTGAACAGTCCGCTGGCACCTTCCTTTGCTATGTAAGATGCTTATAAAACCAGCCTTTGGTGTCTTCCATGCAGTGACAGTCATGACACTGGGGCTTGGATAACCCCTATGCTTCCCAGGGTGACTGTAACTCCACCTCCTGGTAGGGTAACCACAGACTCACCTGTGAGCCATGGAAGTGGGAGGGTATGGCTGTTGTGGAAAACAGGTAAGAGGGTCGTCACTGCCTGGGGCCTGGATAGACATGGGTAGAGAGGAGACCTGAGGGGATGGTCAGGGCTGAGGAAGGGGAAGTCAAGCATAGATTTAGACCCTTGAGCTAGTGTAAAAACCATCTTGGCATAGGAGTCCCATCAGAGAAGGAAAAGGGAACAGATTTGTTCTTTGATCCTCCAAAGTTCATGGTGTAAAAAGAGAAAAGTATGATGGGAAGAGCATTCAATACTGAAAGGCAAACTGAGGCAATATGTTTGGCCAGTTTACAATAAATTCCCAGTTCATTCAATGCATCCAATAAATGAGCAGACGTAGTTATTGAACATCTACTACGTGCCATGTGCTAAGGGCTGCCTGCACTTGAGGTGTGTCCAGAACACAGTGGATGACGGCTTTCTGTTCTCAGGGGGACAGACTTCTGGTCCCTCCCTCAGCACGTAGTTATGGAGAACTTACTATGTGCTGTGCATTGTTCAAGGCACCTTGTGGCATTTACAGACTAATAAACACACGGACAGGAAAATATCAGGATAATGGGAGAGCAATATTGGCCAATGCTTATCGAATGTCTACTTAAGTCTGGTGCTGTTCAAAGAGCTTGAGGCTAATTATCTCACTGAATCCTCACTATTATCTGCCTCGTGTTAAACTAACTACCTTAATTCCTATTAAATGAGTGGCTGCATTTTCATAAAGATTTTATTTACTTACTTATTTATTTAGAGAGAAAGTTGGGGGACAGACAGAGGGAGAAGGAGAGGGACACTCAAGCAGGCTCCACGCTCAGCAAGGAGCCTAACATAGGGCTTGATCTCATGACCTATGAGACCATGACCTGAGCCAAAATCAAGATTTGGGCACTTAACCGGCTGAGCCACTCCGGTGCCCCCATGAATATATTATTAATAATTATTATTCTCATTTTATACATGAGAAAACTGAGGCGGAGATGAGAGTGAGGAGTAGGGCTCCTATGTCTACGCTTAACCACCACTCTACTCTGTTTCCCTAGCATAGTGCTTCTCAACTGGGATCAGTTTTGCCCCCCAGGGAGAATCTGAAAATATCTAGGGACACTTTTGATTGTCACAACTTGTCTAGTGTATACAGGGCAAATATGGTGCTAACATCAAAGTCAATAGTGCTGAGGTGGAGAACCTTTGTTCTAGAATGTCTGGGAAGAGGGCAACATCACGTGGGGCATCACAGAAGGACCTGTAATCTTCTCTATTTTATTTGAGCTGAGTCCATGATAGGAAGGCATCAGAAGGCATCAGACATGCACATATTTGGGAATAGGAAGTGTAAAGTCCTGAGGAGGATGGACACTGGGTGTGTGTAAACAGGCCAGTGTGATGGGAGTGAGTGACCAAGTGTGAGAGAGGGAGAAGCTCAGATCAGGTAGGGAGTTATAGCTGAAATAAGGGGCTGAAAGTTATGCTAAGTACAGTCAGAAGCCACTGGAAAGCCAAAATTGTGATTCTGTGTGGCTTTTTATCTTCTTTTTCCTTATCTGTCTTTTATGGCTGTTATGGGCTAAATCATGTCCTCCCCCTCTCCCCCCACAAAACTCACATGTTGAAATCCTAATCCTAGTACCATGGAATGTAACTGTATTTGGAGATGCAGCCTTTAAAGAGGTGATTAAGTTAAAATGAGGTCATTAGGGTGGGCCCTCATCCAATCCGACTGGTGTCCTTATAAGAAGAGGAGATTAGGACACAGACACACACACAGAGGGAAGGCCTTGTGTGGGCACGGGGAGAAGACAGTCCTTTGCAAGCCAAGAAGAGAGGCCTCGGAGGAAACCAATCCCACTGACACCTTGATTTCAGACTTCCAGCCTCCAGAAGTGTGAGGAATAAATTCCTGTTGTTTAAGCCACCCTGTCTGTGTACTTTGTTATGACAGCTCTGGCACACTAACACAATGACTGTTTTCCAGTGAGAGGAAAGTGTGCACACAAACGCGTGATTAAAGAAAAAAAACACACAGTAAAATCTTTTAAAAAGAATAACTCAAGCAGACATTGTCAACATGTCTGAGACTCCAAGTAGAAATGAAAGCTTTCTTTAAAAACCAGCTGTAAGGATAAAAAAGAAATCATTGAAAAAAATGGGGGTACCCCAAGAAGTATGGAAGTAAGAGAACATAGCAGTGGCATCCTGCCTCAGAAGGCCGGACACACTAATCTTGGAGTGAAGGCTGCACAATCTCAAGGCACCCAGCTCTCAAGGGATTGAGTTTGGTGAGAACTTACCAAGGGCTTGAGTGAGCCCTCACCTGAGGGCTGTGGGGAATGCATTGTAGTCACTACTTCTCTCCTTCAGATTAGTTAAAAACTGCTTTGGAAAAGTCCAAAGTTGAGTTCACAAAAGGCATTCAAGGTTATGAAAGGCGCGGCATCATGGCTCTAAGAGAAAGGAAGAAGGAAAGAAGGAGAGGAGGGAAGTCGAGAGACAGGGAAGGAGACAGAGAGGGGAGGAAAGGAGGAAGGGAGGGGGGAGGGGAGAAGGGGCGGAAGAAAGGAAGGAAGGAAAGAAGACAAAAGACCCAAGTGACCCAAATGTTTTAGCAGACGGCGTTTCAAAATGGCCACTATGGGTAGATGCCAAGGTAGAAAAGGGGAGTTTTAAAGAACGTGTATCATAAAATACGGAAAATGAACTAAAGAGGAGGGGCAAAGGAAGGGTAGTTAGCACACTGAACTTCTCACCTGCATGTGTTCAGAATAGTGTTGGTTTGTGGACCACAGACAGCACTGTGCTGTGTTTCTCTGTGCCCCATTATGAACGGACCATGAGAGCCACTCCCCAAATCTGTGCCCTATCAATTGTGGAATTGCCTTATTTAGATCTCAGAAGAAGAGCTCATTTGTGTTTTCTCGACAATGAAATCTGGCTTACATAGACAGGGCTGGAGCAGAGCTGTAAGAATTTGCTTTATTTAGAACCATCCATTACCCTCATTTATCTGCCAGCTTGTGAGAAATGGTCCTCTCAGCAAACACCCAAGAGCCATGAACATGGACCAAACGTTTCCCCTGGTCCTCCCTGTTGGGGCCTCACTTCTTAGTCCGACAAATGCTTCCTGTTCCAAATTCCTTGTGGGGAAAACCCCTTCTTCCCAAGTGTCTCAGTGGGTTTGGTGGGTGTTGGGACTGGCTGGGGCTACGAGGTTTGCGACGCAGTTAAAGCCAGCTGAGTAAGCGAGAGGCGTCTGGCCATGTGGACCTGGCTGAGGTGCAGTCAACTTCTGAGTGAGGCCGCCTTCTTGGGGAAGCTTCACTGAGAGAAGAGAAACCTGGAAAAGCAGTTGGAGGGAGGGAATGAAAGTGTGCCCTGGCATTCAAAACCATTCTGTGGTGGGACTGGCTGTGTCATCACTTGGTAGAAACAGAGTGTGAGGAAGAAGGAAACAGGACAGAGAAATCCTGAAGGAGGAGCCCAGGGTCCTTGGAGTAGGTGACTTTGAACATGGCCCCCAGTAATTCCTACCTCCTGGTAGACATAGCCCGATGCCATCCTTGCCGAGTTCAGGGCAGGACCTCTCTCTCTTGCTGGCTTTGATGAAGAAGCTGCTGCGTTGGAGAGGCCTATGTGGCAAGGAAATGTGGTCCTCGGTCCAACAGACTTGGATGAACCAAGTCCTGCAGACAACCACCCAGAGAGCTGGGGAGCGGATCCTGCCCCAGCAGAACCTCTGTTACAAGTTCATGGGCAACCTTGGAGCCAACACCTCGATCGCAGTCTATGTAAGAGGAACCCTGGAGGTCAGGACTCCACTAATGCCACGCCCAGGTTGCTGACCCACAGAAACCGTGACATTTTAACAAGTCATTCTTACATGCCACTGAATTGTGGGTTGATTTATTATGTAACAAGAGACAATTGGTGTAGTCCCCAGCTGAGACTTACATCCCCTTACTCGAGACCTCGAGTCAGAGGTGAGCCTGGTGTGTTAGATCTACAGCACAAGTGAATGATTTTACCCTAGAGAGTTCCTTATAGGTGTGACGTTCAAAAAGGTGATGGCTTGCCCATATTGGTATTTGATACTAGCTGTACTTCTCCTGGGCAGAAGTCTTGCCCTTCCTTGCCACTGTAGACTGGGGTTTAGAGCTTAGAGCTTCCAGGTATGCTGTGATGCCCAAATGTGGCCACTGACATCCATTGTAAGTGAGGTAACTTTTCTGGTCTCCTGAAATTTGTAGACAAGGAAAGACTCTGAAACTATTTGAGACAGAACCATTTCTTGAATTTTTTTTTAAAAGATTTTATTTATTTATTTGAGAGAAAGAAGAATGAGCAGGAGGTAGGGGCAGAGGCAGAGGGAGAAGAGGCAGAGAAATCTTTTTTTAAAAGATTTTATTTATTTATTTGAGAGAAAGAAGAATGAGCAGGAGGTAGGGGCAGAGGCAGAGGCAGAGGCAGAGGCTCTACTCCCCGCAGAGCAGGGAGCTCGAGGTGGGGTTTGATCCCAGGACCCTGGGATCATGACTCGAGCCAAAGAGCTGCCTAATGGATTGAGCCACCCAGGTGGCCCTCTTGAATTCTTTTTGAAAGAGTTTTCTTTGGCTCTACTTTTTTTCTTTCCGTAATACCACCTTCTAATACACGTTATACTTTACTCATTTATTCTTTCTATTGCTTATTGTCTGTCTCCACCTACCTACATATACTCAAAAGAATTTCTGCCAGATGAGGATCTTTGCTTTATTCAAGGATGTACTCCAAGGGCTTAAAACTACCTGACACACAGCAGATGCTCAGTAAATAATCGCTTGGTAAGGGATTGTTTGTTTAGAGGTAAGGTAGGGTGTGGTGACAAGAAAAGGTATTAGGGTAGTTAGCAATAAACTTAGAACTGTGCCTGCAATAATAATTCTTTTTTTTTTTCTTTAATGGCCACACTGGGCCTTAAGTACCATATTGTGCCCAAACTTAGAGTCCCAAAAGAACGCAATACAAGTTACTGTTCTTCTCAGGACTTGGGATGTCTGGAATCCTGGCCAGGGGATCAGCAGGCACTAGGGGGTGGATCCCAAATCCTAACTTCCCACCCCCCAGGCTGCCTACACACATTATACACATGAGAACCAAGACATACAGAAGTTTGGGAACCCCTGCTCCAGCTAATTTAACCTGAATGGGAAAGTTCAAAATAGAACATTCTGTGAATATTAGTATGTTGGTAATTATATAGTGAATTGGACACATTCTTCTTCTTGTCTAGGGTTTATTTTCCTTTCCTTTAATCAAAGAATCCATAGTTTTCTGGAAAACCTTTTACTTCTCCACTCTTAAATCCGTGACTATATTTATGTCTGGATCTGCCATGGACACCTGCCCCAGGCCTGAGAAACAGGTTTCCCCTGTTGGAGTGATTGGTCTAAATTCCTGTGTGTGATCCAAGTCCTAATAAGAGTCAATTAGGGGATGTTTGAATTGTTATGACAGAGATTCTTCTTTTTATGCAGTTTCAAGAGGATGAAGCATAAGCCTAAATCTCCTAGTATCTGTCTCGAGTCCTGGACCTGCCTGATAAAAGAGCCAACATGGGAAAGCTGAACTGAGAGGGGAAGAATAAGGCTAAGTTCAGATGGTCTTACTGGAGTTTCTGGATCCAGCTATGCCTGAAGGAGGACTTTAAGTTACATAACTCAATATATTCCCATTTTCTTACTTTACACTGGTTTGAGTTCAAAGAGTCCTGACCGATCAAATAAAACATAGAGGATATAGTACAAAAACCAACACATCTCATTTTCCTTACCTTTGAAGCAAGACAACAAAAAGATGTAAACATGCATTTTTTTTTCACATTTAGCAACATTTTAGTCTAGAATTTTTTTTTATTAACATATAATGTATTGTTTGCCCCAGGGGTACAGGTCCATGAATCATCAGGCTTACACATTTCAGAGCACTCACCATAGCACATACCCTCCCCAGTGTCCATAACCCAGCCACCCTCGCCCTCCTCCCCTACCCCCCAGCCAACCTTTTGTTTTGTAAGATTGAGAGCCTCTTATGGTCTGTCTCCCTCCCGATCCCATCTTGTTTCATTTTTTCCCTCCGTACTCCTCACAACCCCTGCCCTGATTCTCAAATTCCTCATATCAGGGAGATCATATGTCTTTCTCTGATTCACTTATTTCTCTCAGCATAATACCCTCTAATTCCATCCACGTCATTGCAAATGGCAAGATTTCATTTGTTTTGATGGCTGTATATTATTCTATTGTATATATACACCACATCTTCTTTATCCATTCATCTGTTGATGGACATCTAGGTTCTTTCCATAGTTTGGCTATGGTGGACATTGCTGCTCTAAACATTTGGGTGCACGGGCCCATTCAGATCACTACATTTGTATCTTTAGGGTAAATACCCAGTAGTGTGATTGCCGGGTTGCAGGGTAGCTCTATTTTCAACTTTTCTTTTTTTAACATTTTTTTAATTTTCAACTTTTTGAGGAACCTCTATGCTGTTTTCCAGAGTGGCTGCACCAACTTGCATTCCCACCAAAAGTGGAGGAGGGTTCCCCTTTCTCTGCGTCCTCAGCAACATCTGTCACGTAAATGTGCATATTATTGATGATTAAGCTAATATTGCTGTATTTGTGGCACTTTTTTTTAAATTTAAGAGTTTATTTGAGCAAAATTTGATCCAAACTGGGCAAAATTCAATATAGCAAAGAGGAGGTCTTAGTTGTTGCACAAAATTGAAGACTTTTATAGGCATAGGGGAGCAAGAACAAGGAAGTTATGGTAGGTAAAAAAGTGGGTTATTATTACAAGGTTTTTTCCTTTTCTCTTCCTTTCTTTGGGGAATGGCAAGAGTCTGCTAGACAGATTATCTAACTAGGGCTGATCATGTGATTCCTAATGGACTGGTTTAAAATTTCATTTCTGGGATGCCTGGGGCTCAGTCATTGAGCGCCTGCCTTTGGCTCAGCTCATGATCCCGGAGTCCTGGGATTGAGTCCCCCATCAGGCCCCCTGCTCAGAGAGGAGCCTGCTTCTCCCTCTGCCTTTGCCTGTCTCTCTCTCTCTCAGACTGTCTCAGAAAGTAAATAAAAACCCTAAAAAATAATAAAATTTAGGGGTGCCTGGGTGGCTCAGTGGGTTAAAGCCTCGGCCTTCAGCTCAGGTCATGATCTCAGGGTGCTGGGATCAACCCCCACATCGGGCTCTCTGCTCAGCGGGGAGCCTGCTTCCCCCACTCTCTCTGCCTGCCTCTTTGCCTACTTGCGATCTCTCTCTCTCTCTCTCTCTCTCTCTCTGTAAAAAATAAATAAATAAATAAATAAAATAATAATGAAATTTCATTTCTGTAAGAGCTGAGACTTCAGTTAAGTCAAACTCACTTTGGTGACGTAGGGCTTAGCATAATTGACTCCATTTTGAACTTGTGCAAGCCAAGTGGTTACAGAAAGGCAAAAGAGCAGTTACATTGAATTCAACCCTGGGGGAAGGGTCTTTTCATTGCAAGGGGAGGAGGCGGGAGGAGGCGTACTCTTACACAACAAAAGAGCAGTTAATTAGTTAACGACGGGGAGGGGGGGTGTCTTTCAGTGGTCTTGTTTTACCGTAAGTTTCATTGCCCTGTAGAGTTAGTTGGGTTTTTTAATTTTTTTTAAGAACTCGAACTATAGTTAACACAGAGTTACCTTCGTTTCAGGAGTACAACATAGTGGTTCCCCAAGTTTATACTTATGGTATGCTCAGCCCAAGTGTAGCTACCATCTGCAATGATAGCATCTTGACAAAAAAATTTCTCTGTGCTTCTCTTCTATAAGGGGAACATTTTGGCAAGGATGCTTCTGTTATCCTACTGCCAGAAGAACTCACCAAGATGCCCATTTATCTGGTATTTATAACTATCAGGTTCTTGGTGCTGCTGACCCACTTTGGAAACCTCTAGAACACAGGGTCCTGTTGGGTTACTCGCCTCAGTCTGCAAATGTGACAGTGACAAGCTCATACCGATTTCCCCCGCTTGACTGTATTCCCTGTGCTGTACCTTTCCTCCCCCGACTTATTCATTCCATTACTGAAAGTTTGTGCCTCCCACACCCCATCACTCCTTGGTCATTACCAGCTTTTTCTGTTTCTCAATTATATATAAAATTGAGATGGCACAAACACCGAGTAGGAGCGCTGAATGGCCCTACTTCTCTAGATAAGCATATAAGCAGTGGGTTTTGCTGAACATAAAATGTAGTATGTTTCTCTTCTGCTACTTCGGGCCCCTATAGCCAGAGCCACACACAGGCCGGGATCCAAAGGAGAGCAAAGTGGAAAGTCTGAGCCGGAGTGTCTGCGTGGTGGCTCTCCGCCCTGGGGAACCGCGTGGTGTGTGGTCTGGGAGCTCCAATTACACAACCACCCCTCCCCCGCCCATTCTGACAAGTCCCCAGGGGGCAAACGCTTTGTAAAGCTTCCTGGGGATTCCCCCTCAACCCCCACTCTAGTCTGAGAATCAAAGCAGGGCTTCCTGCCGAGAAGTCCCATCTTCCAGGCTCTTGTCAGAGGAGGCTCTGGGCTCCAAATACAGCGATCTTATCTCAAGCAGGAAAGCACCCTTCTGTTGGTCGAAGTAAGTAATGCGTTCATTATAGAAGATACGAAAATACCAGGGGATGTTAAGAACACAAAAACCCATATCCACCTGCTCTAGCCGTGGTTGTTCCACGGGGTGTGTGGGATGGTACCTGCATTTTCCCCAGAACCCCCCCTCCGTGGGTGGTGTGCCTATTCCAGTGTAAGAAGCCCTGAGCTAGATAATCCCACAATTACACTTAGGTTCATTTCCTGGGAGGCTTCTATCCGTTTACTGAAGTTGGGATAAATATGCAATCGTTAAGATGGCCATGGTCGACTTCTAAAATGTTGTTTCAATTTTATTGTAATATTATTCAAATATTCAGCTTAGTGTCCTGCTTCTTTTCCTTAAGAGCATATGCTAGACACTGGCTTTCTTGAAACCCAGTGTCTCCTTTCATTCTCCTGTGAAGACTACAAAGGCAGGCAGCACACAAAGGGTTAATGTCCGCCTGTTGCTTGAATACCCACGGAAAGACCCTGTGGCCACCTCCAGCCAAGCCCATATTTTGCAATGTTTGCCGTGTGTGCGTATGCTTCATGTTGAAAGATGGACTGAATGGAGATTTCTTTTTGTTTGCACGTATTTGTGTGTGTGTGTGTGTGTGTTTCTTTGCGCACAGTCTCCGTGTGTGGCCTTCTCTGGGTGAAAGCGCTGTGTTCCCACTGTTGCTTATCCTGAAGCCTTTCCAAACCTCCCTCCCCGCAGACAGACAGCTGGGGGGGGGGGCGCGGCAGGGGGAACATCTCTCCAAAGAGAGGAACAGCAGCGAGCTGCAGAGATTTCTAGGTCTGTTCCTACCCAAGGAAGGTGAGGTGGGGGAGCCCTCATTTTAAAAGGCCTCTTTTACAACTCCTGTTTCTTTTTAGAGGCATAGTTTTGAGAGGTGCCCAGAGGACAGTCTGGAGTGTCCCAACCTTCTTCAGCAGTGTTGGGCAAATGAAAGTGGGGTTTGTAAGTATGGATGAAGGGCTGAGTAATCCCTGGGGCACTGGGGGCCAGGAAGGTGGCAGGGATGGGGGGTGGCAGGGTGGGGGTGGTTCTTGGCAGTGGCTGAGGGCAGAGACTGGCCTGAGTGAGAGAGGAAGTAATGTGAGCCACTCTACAGGGCCAATAGCTCACCTGGTTGTCCCCCTCCCTCACAGGAATGGTCTGATCTCTCTCTCTCTCTCTCTATTACACACACACACACACACACACACACACACACATTCTTGCGAGGAGCTCATTGTCCCCCCAGCTGCTGTCACTCCCTCACCCCATGTTCTGCCCTGGGCTGGTGCTGTGGCCTGGCCCTTCTCTTTCTTGTCAGCACTATTCTGGCTTTAGAAGGCTGTTTGGCCTCCGAGCCTGAGCTAGGCCCCACGTCCCTGTGTTGCTCAAGTCTGTGGCCCATGGCCCTGCGGCCTGGAGAGCAGGCCAGCCAAAGCCCATAAGCTGCTCCCGAAAACAACCCACAGCTCTGGTGGCTGTCATCTCCACGCTGGCGTTGGCTCTCCCCTGCCAGCTCAGTCCCCAGCAGTGTTATGGTCGTCCTGAGCAGCGGCCTTGAGGGACTTCCCAGAAGGCGGAGACCAAGGCTGGACTGCCATTGCTCACAGCCCTGTCACCCCCCCTTCACCCTTATGGACCCATGGGCCCCCAAGATACTCAGGACAAAAACTCCCTGTTCACTTCTGGTAAGCTCTCAGCTCAAAAGATCAGTGTCCAGGTGAATGGGCTCTGGATCCTACCGTCCTGAATATTGAGAAATAAAAGACAGGCCATTTCATGTGTGTTTGGCACCAGTGGATACCAGCATCCTGTGTGTGTCCGGCGCCGGTCCCTGCTGGCGTCACTGCGTGGCCCCTGCGTCGCTGGCTTCCTGTTACCTGGATCTCATCCACCCTGTTCTCTGTGAAGGTGGGTAAGCAGGAGACTTCTCAGCACTCAGGACGGTTTGTCAGATGTGGACTTTGGCCAGACCCTGAAGGTACTAAAAAACTGTAGGTAGCTTGGCCACCTAAGTGAAAACCATGGTTGGTGTTTCTCTCAGTCTTGGCTGAATTCACACCACCACACTTTGTGCCTTCTATAGTTTTCCTAGCTATGGGAACTGGATGCCTTTAAAAAAACATTTCAAAATAATATTTCAAAACTTAGCATTATTTGTTTTTCTTTCTGGAAGGGCTAATACCTCTTAATTTCTGCATAGCTTATTTCGAGGAAGGGGGCGAGTAAAGGACAGATGGGTGTTAGCCTGCTAACTAGGAAGAGTATGAGACACGAAGGGAGCAAAAGTCCTGGGTTCATATCCCTATTCAGCCACTTACTGGCTCAGTCAAGAATCCCCCCCGGAGAATGGGAAGAATAATATTCTAAGCCTGAATGTATTACAAGATGGTTTTATGAATCAAGGGAGTCAGGGTTTGTAAAAGCATTTATTCACCAGAAAGTACAACAAGTATGAGTTACTTTGCTTTAAAAAAATAATTTGAAATAGTATTAAGTGTTTCTGGAAGTCTGGGTATCTAGAACCCTATCTGGGCCATTTGCTCTCCAGTGGTAAACAGTGGTCCCTGCATGATCTGCGACAGCTGCTCTCTCAAGAGTTTTGGGGAGATTTCCCAATGCAGCAAATACGAAGAGAAGAGTTCCAGAAACACATTCTTCACTTAGCTATTTCTTTGTCTTAAACCATCACAGTGAGCACAATGGTTAGGTTTGCAGGTGGCATTGGAATAAGACTGACAGAGATTTGAATCTGGCTCTGCCATTGCCAAAGGCAAATTACTTAGCTTCTCTGAGCCCAGTTTCCTCGTCTATAAAATGGGTATAATAAGAAAAATTAAAATAAAAAACCACATAGCTTATTAAATTCATGTGAGATTAAAAGATAATGCATGCAAATTGCCTAATATTACGGGATCCAGCACATTGATTCAATGAATGTAAGATGATGATGATAATTATTAAAGAATATGAGGAAGAAAATTTCTATCAACTGGTCCTTTGCATTTAGTGATAGGATTTTCCACTGGTCATGGATTCATTTGACAAACATTTACTGAATACCTTCTATGAACTCAAAACATTTTTGGTTCCCTTTATTTTTTTATTATTATTACTTTTTAAAGATTTCATTTATTTATTTGTCAGAAAGAGAGAACATGAGCAAGGGGAGCAGCAGGCAGAGGGAGAAGCAGGCTCCTTCATAAGCAAGGAGCCTGATGCAGGACTTGATCCCAGGACTCTGGGATCATTAACTGAGCTGAAGGCAGATGCTTAACCAACTAAGCCACCCAGGTGTCCCATTTTTTTTGTCCTTTAATGAAGAGCTGCTGCCCTAACCAAGTACTACCCAGTACTCTAATACTGAGAACTCCAGTTGCAGTGCACAAAAGGAGGATGAACATAGGGAGAGTTAAGACTTGGTTGAGGTTAATGAAGGAGTTCAGTGGTATGCTAGGAGGGTGGTAACAGAGCTCTGGCATTTGGAGTAGATTTTGAACACAGTAAAAATGATCTGGAGTAGTGCTGCATTCAAAGACAGGATAGATTGCAGAGAAAAAAGACTCAGAAATTTAGTGGCTAAAACAAGACAGAAGCTTATTTCTTGCTTACTCGAGGATTGGGTTGGGAGTCCAGGTCTGCAGTGGGCCTGATGATGTCAGGGAGTCAGACTCTCTCCACCTTTTTACTCTGCCTTCTTTTAGGGTGTTCATCTGGTTCATTTAGCTCCCAGACTCCTATGATGGTTTTGCATTCCAGCCAGCAGAAAGGAGAAGAGGGAAGGCACAACCATTCCCTTTAAGGACATGAGCTGGAAATTACACATATTCCTATAATAACTAGGTCATGTGATCACAGCTAACCAAGATTAGTGGGAAATGTAGTCTTCATGTTAGGTTACCATCTGGCCAACTAAAATTTGGGGACTTTTTTGCTGCAAGGAGGAGAGGTTCTTGGGGGAGCGGCTAACCTTCTAGTGGGTAGATTGAGAGGGATAGTAATATAGTAGACAGCATAGCAGATGAACACAGTTTTGCCAAATAAGGGAGAGTGGTGAACGAGAGGGCAGTAACAGTGGCTGATTGCCTGGGGGAGTTGAGCCATTGACCACAGAGGCTCCTGTGGACTAGGAGGTTGTAAAGAGGACAGCGTGGTAGGAGGTGGAGTGCTGTGTGTGTAGCCATGTGGATGGTTGGCACACCAACTCCATGGGATTGGAGGAGAAGGTGTGACTTGAGGACTAGCACATCATCCCCACGGTGCCTCTTCTGGCACAGCCTGGCTCTGTATGGGATCACAGCTCCTAGAATCATTTGCCTCATTCATTTTGAACTCAACTTCACTGACTTACCACTCAGGTTTTGACTTTCTTCTCTGAGCTCTAGCCACTGATCACTCCTGCCTACAGTCTGGATGTAATATCAGCAAGGAAGGACGTAGGATTGGACTAAAGACTTCCAAGTGGTCTAGAGGCTGTCTCACTTGGGATGAGAAGGATGGATGCCGCCATCTTTCATGGTCTAATCCAAATTTACAGTTCAGAGATCTCCACAGAGCTCTTGACAATTCAAGAAGTCAGACAGGCTTGAACTTGCATGAAACAGAGTAGGGAAGACATATCAGTATGTATGTTTTAAGTTAAATTAATTAAGGAATTATTTTACGTATTTTTAATTTTAGATTTCCTATCTCCACTCTCATTTTGACATGACAGCATGAAGCCAGAGGTGGTCTTTAGAAACGCGTGTATCTTGTGTTTACTACAGTTTGAAGTATTGTGCCTAAAATACACATTTAGCTGCCGTTCTTCTAGGCTAAATGCGTCTGAATGTGAGTTCCTATTTGTTTCTTTGTGGACAAAATGTGCATTGAACCAACAGCATGTTTGGAGCGGTGTCTTATAAGATTTCAAAAGCCTCTGTCTGTGGCCACCAAACGGGCATTTGTGGTGGGCATTCGAACTCTCAGCTTGAACCTAACATTTCAGAGGTATGGTTCTTCAGCTCAAGCATGGTGCTTCCAGGGTGCCCACTGTGGGGCTAGAGCCCCCAAGACGTGGAGAAAGAGAAACATGCTAAATGTGTCTATGCAAGCTTTCATCTGCCAGGAAGTAATATAGCTGATTGTATTAAAGGAGAATGTGAGCTTACATATTGGTCCTCCAACACTGACTTTTCAAGAAATCTTCAGGAGCAATGGATAGGAAGTAAATTACTAGTGTTTTGGTTCAGTTTTATCACTCAAAACACTTTGGTCATTCATTAAGTTCCATGTGCCAGACACTTGTGTGTTCCTAAGGATAAAGGACCTGGACGTGATAGACAAGCAGACACATAATTACAATATCCTATGTGAGTTCTATATTGAAGGCTGTAGGACTATAGCCAAATTAGAACACCAAAGGCAGGATTTGGCACCCAGAGTGAAGCCTTCTACATTCTGGCATTTCAGGGTCCAAAAGAATCAAGGCAGGCACCCCTCACTCTAAAATGAAACTGTCAGTCAAAGCATGGAAATGGCACCAACACTGACAATGGAAACTCAAAAACAATGGAGACAGAGATGGCAGGAGAGAAGTGGAAAGACTTGGAGGTAGATGGGCTCATGACCTCCTCTACAAAGCAGGGGACAAGAAATTTCACCTTTAGTAGTGTAAATAATACTACATTTACAAACACAAGTAATAGAGAAATCCAAATAGCAATGAATCTTTATTGACAGGAAGAAAAAGGAATGGAGGAGTGGCTCAGTGAGCTGAAGTCAAGAGACGGTGTCTGCCACAGACAAATGGAGAAATCAGAATCAAACATTATTTAGGGATGTGGAAGTAACTAATTAAAAAAGTTCAAAGTGCTGCTCTAGCTGGGGCTGAGGAGGTACTGGGCTTCATTTTAAGCCCTTCTATACTGTTTGCTTTTTGTCTTGTTGTATTGGTTAGGATTAGTTTAGTTGAAAGTGACAGAGTACTGGCAATAACAGTAGTGCCAACAAGAACAATGTTTATTTCCTTCTCATATAAATTTAGTCCAGGGTAGGCTGTCCAGGACTGCTGTGGCAGCTCTGCTTTGTGCTGTCTTCAGGCTGCAAATTTCATCCAGCTTACACCTCCACGATGCCATCCCTAGGATGGGGTCCTTGTCCACGTGGCCCAAGATGGTGACAGCCATGTTCCAGGCAGCAGGGTGGTTGAAGGCAAATCAGGAATAGGCACTGGCATGCTGCCTCTTGGAAAGGTCCTGAAAGCTGTCACACGAACATTTCCTATTGTATTTTATAGGTCAGAATTTAGACACATGGCTATATCTAGCTGTAAAGGAGGAATGTTGTTTTTGTACTGAAATTCCATACACATGTTTAAAATTCTGTTACTATGGAAATAGGGGAGAATATATATTGTAGGACAATTAGCTGTCCCATTCTACACTCACCTTGATATAATAACAAAATAATGAGCATTTAACAATAGATCTATGTTTTCATAGGAAAATGCTGGAAACAAAATGAACTGATGTGTGATCAAGCAAATATCATGGAATAATCAGTGCAAAAGCTAGGTGGTGGGAGTACTCAATGTATGATTTTCAACTTCTCTATATATTTGAAATGTTTTATAATAAAACGTTGAGAGAACATAGGGTTAGGGAATACAAAAGAAAATCAATTATTTTTAAAACTTCTTTTACATTTCATAGCATGTCTAATCTGAAAGCTTGGTTTTTCCCATTCTTCCAGTCAAGTCCTCAGGTTTTATACAAAATTCATTTAATTCTTCATATTCTACACATAATCAGGTCAGGGTAGAGCCTATGGGGAGAGGTCCAAGCAGGCAGCTCAAGCCTGAGACAGCAGAAGCCATGCAAGACCCAGGCATAAACAGAAAAAAATATTTTTCCAAAGAAGACATACAGATGGCCAACAGACACACGAGTCTAATTTATCATCAGGGAAATTTAAACCAAAACCACCATGGGCTATCACCTCATACCAGTCAGGATGGCTAGTATCAAAACTACAAGAAATAAAAGTGTTGGCAAGGATGAGGAGAAAAGGTACACTGTAGCTGAGAACAAAAATTGGTGAAAACAGTACGGAGGTTCCTCAAAAAACTTAAAATAGAAAGATCATACAAACTAGCAATTTCTAAGATAGCTACTGTCTGGAAAATCAGCATAACTGGGAACATCAGACCAAATCTTACATAGGTCACAGTTGAGATCGTAGTCATTCATACATTCAGGAGATATTAAACACCTACTATGAGCCAGACTCCATAATGGCTCTGGTCATGTATTCTTCCCAAACACCAATCATTTGTCCCTGCCCAGATGGGTCTTTCATTACCCTGAGACTTCCCCTGTTAGCTTTTCCTTTATATTTTGGCTTTGAAAGCAGTGGTTATGAATCTATTCAGTGTGTGGCCTTTGTGTGGTGCTTTCTGCCCAAGTATTTCCAAACTTCCTTTCTGTAGAATCAGGCGAGGAGTGGAGAGAAGGGAGAATAAGGAATGGAAGGCGGAAACAAGACCAGTTTTGCTGAGAAGCAGAAGGGTCTGCCACCATTGACTACTGGGAGCCAGACATCTTGAATTTTCTTGTTGTTTTGACTTTCCAGGTTATAGTGGATAAAGGTGGTGAGGAATGACTGGGTGGATCCTTAAGGTCTCTGCCCTTTCAATCTGGCCAGTGGCCTCTTTACCCCTAAAAATAGCTTATAATCAGAGGAATTTAATGTCAATCAGGATGGATCAGTTACTCTATTTCTTTGTAATTTCTTTGTAGTAGAAAGGGACTGGAATGAATAAGCACAATAATAATTAGTGATAACAACAACAACAATTCAGGTTCATTGTTCCCTGACTTCTTGGAGCTCCTCAGTTCTGGAGGGCTAAGGGGATAACCCCTCCCCCTCCCTCCTCTGACCTGAGTAAGAGAGCTGGGCGGTGGCCTTCCTGGTAATCCCTTGGGTACAAACTGGCAAGATATATGAGAAGGAACTGTCTCTGAATACATGCAGGTGGCTTCTTGCCTCGTGTAACGAGTCTCATTGTCCCTTTGTGTACTCGCATTCATTTAGTCTCTGGCGAAGCAAGGAGTGACACTGTAGAAAAGGTAGGAGGGCAAACAGGGAGCCCTAAACAAAGAAGCTAGTTTGGAAGGAGGAAAAAAAAAAAAAAAAAGAAAGACAGACAATCCCTTGAACCATCTTAAAAGCAGCCAAGCCTGAGCACGATCATATGAAACAAACATTCTCTTTTATTTCACCATGTCGAGGCAAATTTAGTTGCTGGCTTCTCCTTTTTAAGAGATTTCATGGCACAGATGAAGCAGCTTGTGAGATCAAGTCCATGGGCATTTTCAATGATCCATCGAAAAGGACGGTCCACTTCAAGCAGACACTTCAGACTCTTATTTTCTTAATACAGGCCGCATGGTAAAATCAAGGAGAATAGTAGTTCAGCAATGCTTTGGTGCCTTCCTCCGAGGAGCTCATGGTAATTTGCAAGCACTGGTAATTCACAAGGCGAGTATGTCGTCAGCTGGTTAAGCAAGCAGTAATGACTTATTCTTCTGGGCAGATGGGGAACCGAGGACCCACTGGATGCCCTCAAGCTCCTGGCATCTCCACTTGAATGTGCAGAAATGGTACAGGCCAGTCTGACTCTGCTGGGACTTGCTCCTAAGCTGAGGGGCCACAGCTGCACCGACCAAATGTTGTCTTTGATGAGGGAGCAGGAGGCTGGCTGAGGACAAAGCAAAAGCTGGCGCCTTGCACCCCCTCTTCACCCTTTCCCCTCCATATGTGTAGCATCCCTCAGGCAGCCCTGACTGCCATGAACAATAAGCAAATAGTTAACTTGCAGAGCTCACAATCCTGCTAGTTAGGAGTCTCCCTTGGCTTACAAATGTCCTAAATCTCACTAACAAAGATGATTGATAGTAGGATTGTGAGACCCCACCAAAAAGTCTCCCAACTACCTTAATCTTAATGGCTGGTCTAAAGACAACATTGATCCAGCCGCAAGGCAAGGGCAAGGCCTCCGGCAGGCCTGGAACATCCTGGCACCTTGTAGGCCCTCTTTAGCATATGAAAACTCCCCTGAAACCTCCTTTCCCCTCACCTTCCCCCAACCGCAGGGTATATAACATGCCTACCCTCACAACCTGGGGCAGCCGCATCTCCGCCTGCCCACGGGCCCTGTCCCCGTGCTTTAATAAACCACCATTTTGCACCAACGACCTCTTAAGAATTTTTTCTTTAGTTGTCGGCTCCGAACCTCCTCACCCCACCGAACCTGACTTAGGTTCTGGGACTTCATCATCTTGATGTCTCTTCAGCTGCAGGCTAGTGGCTCGGGGAGGCCCCGCTGGCCTGGCAGAGGAAGGTCGTGACCTTAGCTACTGGAGCCTAGACTCCTCTGCCCATAATCATCCTGTATTTCTCAATTCTGAATTTGCTGCCAAATCTAGCTTTGTGATGTCACCTTGCCAATTAACCTCTTGAAACCCTGGTTTCCTGATTTATTAAATTGGAGCAAGGGCAATAACAAGCACTTCTCAAGATGGTTGTAAGAACTTGAGGAAAAATGTGTAAGGTACATATAGCCCTGTGAATCTCATAGAAGAGATGTTTGGAAAATGGTGAATTTACATATTTCTATTTTGTTAGTAAGTCAAATTGGTACTCTGATGCCTTGCAAGCATCAGACAAGCTCTCCTTTTAGAAATGTTTCCTTTGAAGCTTGCCCTTAATGTGAGTTCTGAGGTGGCTTTACCTAATAGGAGGAAAATGTAATTACACCCCACTTTCCTAATACATACAAATGCATAGACACCAAATCTTCCCCAAGGAGGGCTTGGTTATACTTTTTAGCAATTTGTACCAAGCCCAGCCTTAAAAATTAAAAAAAAAAAATTTCTAAGACAGCTATCATATGATCTCCCTGATATGAGGAAGTGGAGATGCAACATGGTGGGGTTAAAGGGGGTAGGAGAAGAATAAATAGCAAGATGGGATTGGGAGGGAGACAAACCATAAGTGACTCTTAATCTCATAAAACAAACTGAGGGTTGCTGGGAGGGAGGGGGGTTGGGAGAGGGGAATGGGGATATGGACATTGGGGAGGGTATGTGCTATGGTGAGTGCTGTGAAGTGTGTAAACCTGGCGATTCACAGACCTGTACCCCTGGGGATAAAAATACATTATATGTTTATTAAAATAAAAAAAAATACAACTTCTAGAAAAAATTCTCTAAAGCAATGAACAGATTTTATTAGCCATGTGGTTACCCCTTCATGAAGGAAGCTGGTGAGCCTAGGTTTACTTCCAAATAGAAAAGGATTTACCCCGGGTCTCTCCCAACAATAGGCAGATAGGTCATCTTTCCAGCAAGCCCTCAGGCTTTATGGAACGCACAGGCTTTGAAGTCAGGCAGACCCAGGCTTGGTGTTGTCAGCAAGACTGGGGTTGATAGTCCTTCCTGGCTCACCGCTTGGCGGAAGAATGGCAATCATGTAGGTGAGATGTTTAGCACTGTACCGGGGTGCTGCCTGGTGAGAGCCATAATGGTTCACGATCATTGTGCCGAGGTGAGAGCATTTCTGAAACCTTAGCTGATACACGTTGAAGTTTGCCTCTGAGCCTGAACTGTGCAGCTTTTCCCAGCTATTTCTGCATGTGCACCATGGCCTGGCTCCTGGAAGACAGGAAACTTAAATAGCTAATTCGTTTGAGTGAAAAGACAGAGACACATGGCACTTACACACAATGAGCGTGGCATTCTAGCATAGCTGCTGGAATTCAAGTTTCAGGACTTCATCTTGCCTTTTTTATTTTTAAAACTTTGAAGAGTTTTGTCGGGACTGAAAACATTTCAGGATAAATGTCTAAACTCAAGGCTTTTGGCAGAGACCAAAAAAAGTCATCATTCTGAATCTAAGTTTGACTTGGACAGGGAAAGACTTAAGAAAACATCAAGAACACAGAAATTTACGAAAATTGTATTTATTCAAGGTTGAGGAGGTTTCTGTCTAGCCTAAAAGTGATGTCATGCAGATGACGAAGGGAAATGCTGAGGGGACACACTGGGCAATGTTTCTCAAAGTAGGCTCCATAGAACCAAGTCTCATGGGATGCTGAGTGACAGAACTGTTCTGTGGTCACATAAGTTTGGGAAACTGTATGTTAGCTTGCCCCTTGAGACAAACAGTACACATATAAGACAAATAAACATATACACAAATAAAATATAAAACATATAAAAAGTCACATATAAAAGCTTTCAGAAGTCCCGGAGCAAAGACATCTATCATGGTAGACCCCACTAGTAATCCCCAAATAGCCATTCCTCCTTTTTTGCTGTCAGAACTGAGAGATAATGGGCCCGGGCTCAGGGAAAGGCAGGTCACAGGACTTGGGGTCTTCTTTGCCACAAAGCAAAGCATATAACTTAATTCTTCTGGTCAATGAGACTTACTAAGGGGATGGGGGCTTCTGGGAATAAAAAGATAAATGCAGGAATGGTATGCTTCCTTTTTTGACACCTCCTTGCTGTCTGCTTTTACATGAGGCTGTGTGAGTACAGGATACCTAGAGCTGTGGCCGCCATCTTGTGACTAGGAGGGGAGGGCCATGAGAATTGAGACATAGTGCCTGATACATGGAGCTGTCCCCCCACACCCTGCTTCCTGCTGATCAACAAATGTTGATCTGTTTGAAGGGTTTGAGCCTCTGGTGTCTGAGAATGGAAGAAGCCACCTTTTCCTTTTATTTCCCCCAGTGTTTCCCAGTTGGTGGCAGGCCATTCATAGTTTCCGAATAGGCATGCTTCCCTGTCGGTGAAGGTGCCTTGTTTCTTTCAAGAGGCAGTGTTACTCTGCGGCTGTCTGACCACAGGGTCCATTGTTTAGAACAGCTAGAGTTGTCTCTCACCGAGGGCACATACCAGATGGAACACACCTTGAGAGATGCTGGTGGGAGGGCACCGGAGAGAGAAGCCGGGCAGTTGGGCATGAGCCATGTTCCTCCATTCCCCGACTAACTCAGCTCTTTGTTCCTTAGTTTGAGCATCTGGAAAATGAGGGGCTGGCCTACACCACCACCCTCCTTTGCCGGCTCCCTGCACCTGGCATCGATGGGCCCGGGCCCGGGGACCACAGCCGTTGCCATTAGCCTCCTGCTGTTTCATCGGATCTCCGCATTTCCAAGGTTTCAAATGTATGTACTGCTTAAACGAGACGAAAGCAGTGCTGAAAATATGCCCAGGGAGCCATTCATTATTTGACTTCACTTTTTGAAAGTTGGCTTTCCTGATTTTTCCCACCGGCCTTCCTTGGGAGCTGGGTGGGGCCCGAGGATGGCGCTGGGCGGTCCTTGTAAGTCAGCCCTGCTCAGTGCCATCCGCAGGGCTGACTTCCGAGGACAGCCCAGCCTGCAGGAAGGAATGGAGTGGCTTGGAGGGCCAGCGTGTGGTAATGCGACCCAGGCCAGCCATGCTGGCATGTCGCCGGGTCAGCAGGCTCCCAGGTCACCTGTTACCAGACCTGTGTGAAAATCCCACGGCCGAACTCAATAGCACACTGTGTTTCAGGTTTCCCTGGCTGCTGCGCTGGTGAGCTGGGCTCCAGGGGAAGGGGCAGAGCAGTGGGATGGGAAGACCCCTTCTGGGGCAGGTCCTTGAAAAGCTCCACACTTGGGCTCCGTAGGGGCTCCAGGACTTAGGAAGCTATGCCCCAAGCAGGCACAAGATGTTGAGGCTCTGTTTTCCTACTTTGCTGCAAACAGATCCTCTTCACCCAGACAGCAACCCCTTCTTCCCACCCAGAAAGCAACAACAGTGAAATGATATGAGGGGGTTTTCTCTCTGGGGGATTTCCTGCTTTATGCATATGTGTGGAGGATGGAAGAGGAGGGGAGCAAAGAACCATGAAAAGAGATTTGTTCCCCTAATTTTTCTCAGTTATCCTAAAAGCACAAGCAGCAGGTTTTACTACATTGCTTCTTAGAAATGTAGAAACTGAGGCTCAGGGAGATGAAGCAATCTGGCTAAGGACACACAGCCATGCTCTTGATTCTACTTTGAACCCCATCTCTCTGAAGACAGAGCCCCTGGGCTAGGAAATTCCCCCGAGCTTGTTCTAGGTTTGCGGGAGCCTTCAGAGTTATAGAAGGGCCAAGAGAATGACAAGATGTTTTAGACTGAATGTGCTCAGCACTGGGGCGATCTGGGTCACAGCACTACTGCTCATTGCATTAGAGAGGGAGAGGGGAGGACAGGGAAGGTAGAACCCAATCATGGCAAGGCCACCATGTGGACAGTTCCGGGCCATAGACCTGGTAGGATCAGCCTCCCTCGGACTGAGGCCGCCTGGCAGCAGTGCTGTGACTGCTCCCTTGGGGAGGTAACCCCCCACACTGTGGCACAAGAGCCTGGCAAGGTGCGTCACCCTGGTGCTGGACAGATGACCTCATCAGCTGAGGCCATCCACCAGGCACCTTCTCATGAATGCTGGGGTAGCTTTAAAAGGTGATGGGGCAAAGGCAAGGGTGAGAGAGGACTCCTCTTCATGAATCCTGTGTTGACAGCCATCTATGACCTCCAAGATGGGAACTGACTTCTGTAAAATAGTATGTTTAATATTAAAGGAAAAATAGGCAAGCTTGTGTGGGCCTAAATGAATTTCCAATGGTTCAGCAGAAAAGTCAACAAAAGGTCGTGTTTCTTGTTCTAATCCCTTCACTTATTTCACCAAATGGTTGTCAGATGTTCAACCACACTGAAAGTCAGGGGAAGCCCACACCAGAAGGTTAAACTTTTGGCTGCAGTGAGGTGTCTTAAAAGCAACGGTGTTACGTATGGTCCTGGAACCGGTTGAAAAGCCTTGAAGAAGAGTTTACCCTGTGTGTTTTATGGTGCCTGGGGACAAGCGGGAGGAAGGAGGACTAAAAGGCCAGCTCATTGCTTGGATAAAAGGAGTCAGTATGAAAACCCAGGTTCTTTAAGCAAAGCTGTGAGTTCCACAGGCTTTTTTCCCCGTGTTGGAGGGCAGGGGTATCCTTCAGAATGAGTTTTGGATTCTTTCCCCTGCCTTCTAATAAGAAATGAGAGTAAGAGTATTGATTCTTGACGTTTACCAAAGGGCTGTTTGCAAATAGATTTCCACTTATTTTCTAGCCCTGACCAATTGGTAGTGCTTTCATGGAACATTGTGTTAAGGATGGCTTGGGAAGCCGTGTCTGGCCTCAAAGGATGAAGGATCAATCATCGAGGTCTACCATGGGTCCCCATAGAGGAAAGACGGAGCACACAGGCCAGATATTTGCGTCCCGTGTGTGTGAGAAGAGTGGAAACCAGCCAGGCTTAATCACCTTGCTTATTTTCAAATCCTGCTGCACATTTGTGACTTCTGAGGTTCACATGTTGTGGGGCTCAGATTTACACACACTATTTAAGATGAACAACAACAAAAAAATAAGTCTTCTTTATTTTCTAAAGGGATCTAGTATTCCTTGCAAGCACTCACCTTGCTGGGTAGCTGGAAAAGATGGGTGGCAAGAAGAGGAAGGAGGCAGTGGGATCTACTTCTATTTGCCAATTTTGGGGGCACCTGGCGGGCTCAATCAGTAGAGCATGTAACTCTTGATCTTGGGGTTGTGAGTTAGAGCCCCCCATTGGGTGTAGAGATAACTTAAAAAACAAAATCTTTAATAATAATAATAATAATACCACCAATAATAATAATAATGATGATAATTTGCCAATTTTTGTATTTCACTTTTTTCTCATTGAAATAGTCTTTCTGGGGTTGGGTGGGTAATTTGGCCTTCCGTATTTCTTCTTCCTCACCTTGCTCTTCCACAGAGGATACGTGGATAGGTAAGGGTGGGGGCAGATATGGTGATGACCTGGCAACCGAGGGGAGGAGCCTGGTACGGGAGCTGCCCTGGGATTTGGGTTTTGTGCTCTCCACATCAGGCTGTCTTCTGGCCCTGGAGCCCTTTGAGTTCAGAGAGGTAACCACGGTTTGTTCTCCTGGCTTGGTGAAGATCCCATAGTCCTCCTTGATTAGACTTCTTCTCCGTTCTCACTGATGCCCCAGATGCTTCTGAACTTCTGCCTACCTCCCATCTGGCCCCCGGATAGGATGCTCCGTTTGCAGCCTCTTATCCAAAATCCCTGTATCAATTAGAATTTCGGAGCTTCCAGTCACAATACAGAATTTCAATTCACACTGTCTGAGGCGCTGAGGTAATGTATTATCTTTCAACAAGTCCAATGGCAGGCTGGAGGTACATTGGACTCAAGAGGTAGTAAATTCTCTCCTTCCCTCTGATCTTCACCGTGAAGCTGCTCTCCCTTCTCAGACCCAGTCACATGGCTGTCACAGGTGGTCAGCGGGCTCGCTAATGGCCCAAAGGCAATCAAAACCTCTCCCCAAGCAAAGATGCTGAGTGCCAGGCTTTCATTCTGGTTGGCTTTCTTTTTCTTCTTGGCTGAACAGAAGTCTTCCTACACTGTACTTTACTTCCCTGGGGCAATGTGGTGTTGCCTTCCCTCACCACCGGAGAGTCTCTGTGCTCCAAGTCTACTGGTCTTGGCTCCTGCTTTTGGAGCCATAAATTCATTGATTTATTATTCCCCCAGTACTCTTCATCTGTAAACTGGGGATATTATGATACCTAATTCATGGGATTATTATGAGGATAAAAGGAGATAATTTATGCAAAGTTACCTAGTGTAGCTCCTGGCACAAGGAAATATTCAATGTTAGCCTTGTTTTCTTTTTCTTTTTTTCTTTTTCCCCGGTTCTTACAAGAAATGTCAAAATCTTCCCTCTGGCAAAATAAACACTGACATTCTGAAATTGCTTTGAGAGCACTGATGTTCCTAACTGGAGCCAAATTGTCCCATTTTGAAATGGACATTTGTTAGTATTTATTAGTGAATGTATATGAATTATATTTTATGATTCTTCTAAGTTTCGAAAGGTATGTAATCAGAGGCCTGTAGGAACAGGAGGTTTTGTCTGCTCAGTTCCTTGCTATGTCCCCAGCACCTAGGAATAATAGCTGGGTCAACTTATGGTAATGCATGTTCTCAAGTAGAACTACTCTTGGAATTGTAGAGGATACCTAAAGTGAAGCGTTAGGTCCCGGATGACCCTCCCAGGGGGCATTGCTGCCTGTGGAATATCCTGGGTGTTCTCAGAGAGAATGGCCCCAAACCCTTCAGCCTCCGCTGAGTACTCAAGAGCTTTATATGTTGACACCTCCCTTGGCTCTTGGCAAAGACTGACTGAAGCCCTAGGACAGTCTAGCTTGCCATGACCTATTCTACAGATAGTCATGAAAGGCCGGTTTAAGACCCTCATCATCTTAGTGACACCAGCGAGTCCTCTTTGCAAAGGTCTACATTTTCAGATCACAAAGTGCTTGGGAACAGCATATTGCATGTCTTGGAGAATTGATTCAATAAAGAACCAAAGGGGTCCAGAAGCAGGAAAGGGACTGACTGAGGGCAGTTTTCAGTTTTCAGTGTGTATGAAATGAACGCAAAATGGTACATCTGAGGCTAGATTCTGGGGCAGGATTTTATTTAGTGGATAGACTTCCACCAAGTTCCAACTGCTGCCATGATTTAGCTGGGGCCAAAAGGGACTCAGATGACTTTCATGAAGAGATAGGTGGCTAGCATGCCCATTTTGCCTCTGCAGATGAACAAAAGTTTCCTCTGCAAGGTCACCACGGGAGACGTTGGGACCAAGGGGAGAGCCCCAGTTCAGCTGAGCACTATGTAACATCCTCATTAGAAAAGAAAGATAATTTTGTCATTGGCTGTCTGCTCAGTGCAGCTGCTCGTGGGATGAGGTACCTTTGATCCACTGGCACAGGTGGTGAAGTCAAGCCCCTGTCACTGCCCATCCAGATTAATCTCAACAGGCAGCTTTGTTTTGAAGTTTACTGGTTATTGTCATTTGCAACACATGCAAACAGAGCTCCATCTCTCCCGCTCTGACCCTTTTTCTCTTTTTCCTTTTAGCCCTCCTGGAAGTATTAAAAAACCTAGACTTTCTGAATGAGGGTGTATATTTTTGATTATGAAACACTAATTCTGTGTTGTCCAATAGGGTATCCATGAGCCACATGTGGTTATTTAAATTTGAATTAATTAAAATGAAATATCCAGTTCCTCAGTGGTACTAGCGATGTGTGGCTAGTGGCTCACATTGGACAGTGTAGATGATAGAACATTTCCATCTTCGCAGAAAGTTCTATTGGAAGCACTTCTCTAGATTCTTGTTATTTCAAGTGTGGTCTGGGACCAGCAGTATCAGCTTCAACAGAAAGCTTGATGAGCAGTTCCAGCCAAGACCTACTGAATCAAAAATCTATATTTTAAGAGAATGCTCAGATGGTTCATGAGCACATTGAAATTTGAGAAGCATCGCTCCAGTTCACCTGGCTACACCCTGCCAAAGACTTGAAACTTGGGCTTTGAAAGGTGCTAAGTTTTTACTTTTTCCTGGGCTCATTCCATGAGAAAATAGTGCTTAATTTGTCCCCGTGACAAATTTTTCTTCTTGACCTCTAAAAGGTTTGGTAATTATTCTAAGCTACCCCATCCTATCAGGGGCTGTGAGCTAGTTAACCATTGTTATTTTCTTGGTTTTGACAAATGTACCATGGTGACATAAGATGCTAATATTAGGGAGAGCTAAGTAAATAATATTTAAGAGCTATCTGTATTATCTCTGCAAATTTTCTACATGTCTAAAATTATTCCAAAATGAAATGTTTTGTTAAAATAAAGAACATTAACCCAAAGTATTTTTTGCAACAGTTTTCATGTTTCCAAATTCAGTCTCAGCCAAACTATACTTTGGGGGACTATTTCATAACACTTGACCATCCTAAAGAATTTGCCAGAGGGGTCTTCTGGGGTAATGTTTACTGGGGGTGCCAGTTTGATGTGGAGAGTCTTAGGCCAGGATTCTAAGGATAATCAGGAATTGCCAGAGCAGCCAAGGATGCCTCCAGGTCCCAGGATTCCAAGGGTATATGTTTCCCTCTACTTTTAGAGTGTTTTTTAAAAAAATAATAGAACCCCAGTTTTGTTGACATAACTTTTTCAGTTCTCCACTTGATGAATGCACGATTTCAATGGGAAGACAAAAGATAAACCAAGAATTCTTCTTGTTCTTTACATTCTACAGTGTGACAAATTTCTATGGTTTCTTCTTAAGACTTAGGTTATTGAGATGCCCCATCTCCTGAAAGTCCTGCCAATTAGTTACTGTTTTTTGTTTTTTGTTTTTTGTTTTTTTTAGTTACTCTTTTTGACCTTGATGAGGCAACATACCTCCCCTGTACGTCCTCTTAACTATATCTCAAACTTTTATTTGAGCTAAATTTCCTACCTTCAGACTGTTACAAATGCAAATTTAACTGCTAGTTTACCTTATTGCCTATTGAGTATATGGCCAACCTTGAATTATTCTGAAACCTAAAATCTAGCATTGCTTCACCTTTATTTTTGTTCTTTCATGTTGGTTAGTACTTCCCACTCAGGAAGAACAAGGAATATTTTGTATTGTGGAGATAGAACAGATCAACCACCAAAAATCTTACTTATCTTCTCTGGTCTATGGTATAAAACATACCAGAAGAAATAGTAATGCAGTTAGCCTTACTGAATTTCAGTGATTATAACTCTTGAAGCTCACCAGAAAGAAAAAAAAAAGTGTTATGCAAATTTACTTCTTTCTCTTCTTTATTTCCCTTCCCCAACAAAAACATTGTAAATTGTTAAAAGTCTTCTTGTGACTTGTCATATTTGGCACTAGTTTAATTGGTCTTGGCAAGTGTATTTTAGTGACTCATAAGAGAATACTTTTAGTCTCTTTACTAACAGATGCGTGTGCTAAAAGCAATGACAACAATGTCACATGGCCATAAAACTGCAGGAATTTGCTGCTGGTGGTCCAATAAAAACAAACTTGTATGAAAAGAGAGTCAAGAGAAGATAAGATTTAAAATATACATTGTTATAAACATTTAGTCATAAAAGATCTGACCTTTATTCATTTATTTAACCACAATATGTTGAAATGGGGAATCTGCACGAGACATCTTAAGAATCACAAAGATTCTGCGTCTGATGACGTGCTTATAATCCTCATATTTCATTGGAAGCAGTGTTCTCATTTCTTGCTCAGGAGTGTTTCTGACACCATATTCAGGTGATATCCTACTCATATTTTGTTTCTCTAAAATTCTTTTTGAAAAAGTATGTGCTATCGGGCTCTCTGCTCAGCGGGAAGCCTGCTTCCTCCTCTCTCTGTGCCTACCTCTCTGCCTACTTGTGATCTCTGTCTGTCAAATAAATAAATAAAATCTTAAAAAAAAAAAAAAGAAAGAAAAGAAAACGTATGTGCTATGTTTCTGGGTACCTAAAATCATTACCATTTCCCCATGCAGCATCTGATTTGATGGCCATTACAACCACATGTGGTACTCTCATCTGAAACATGCCAATATTCAGGCAACAAATGTTTGAGTGCCTGTTTGTCTGCCATGAATGCTACTGAGTACTGGAGATACAGCTCTGAACAAATCCTTGTCCTCAAGGAACCTACAGCAGAGGCAGAAGAAGGAAGAAAAGGTTTGTACTTATTCAGAGCTATGGCAGGAAGCCATGCTAGAATCATAGAGATAAGATTCATTGATGTGAGACAGTCCCAACCCAAGAAGAATGTTGGTCTTTGCCTATTGTGCTTTGCCTCCAACCCATTACTTTCAGGACCTTCTGTCGTTGCCAGCCTTGATTATGGCTTTTTGTACTTCGGACTCAGGAGAATGGGTAGAGACTAAAAGGATGTGAGGAAAGAGGGGCCAATGACTTTTTCCTAGACTGTTTCTTGGTATCGCCATTACAAAGAATACTTGGGCAAAGAGAAAGGACACTTTTAAAAAAAGGAAGATTAGTGGCTAAGCCATTATACATAAAATCAGATTCATCAGGTTGTAATGGCTAACTTAAGTCTAGACAAAAGGCATGTTCATGAGCAATTCTCTCTGACTTGGGGTCCAAGCTTATGCCCCCAATCCCAGAGACAGCAATATTTTTTCTCCCCATCTGAGTTCTTGGCTAGTCTGTGACCCATACAGGCAATCATAAAAAATAATGGTATATTTCTCAAAGTTTGGAACATTCAGTTCAATCCAACACCATAGAAGGGCATCTGTGTAATGTCTAAAATTCTCCAAGCTGATGTAAACAGATCTAATAGATTCTAAACAGATTCTAATAATTCCTATTAGAATCCCTATTGGTTTCTTTCTAGAAATTGAGCATCAGATCCTAAATTCTTTGTGGAAGTGAAAGTGGCCCACAATAGCCAAAACAATAAAAAAAAGAAAAAGGTGGAGGATCTACACCGTCTGACTTCAGAAATTATCACAAAGTTATAATAACCAAGACAATATAGAACTGGCACATGGATAGACATAGACATGAACAGAATAAAATTTGAGAGTCCAGAAGTAATCCCATACAATTATGGCTAATTGATTTCAACAAGAGTATCAAGGCCATTCATTGAGGGAAATTATAGTCTCTTTAACAAATGGTGATAGGACAGCTGGATAGCCACATGCAAAAGAATGGAGTCAGACCCTTCCCTCATACCATAGACAACATGAATTCAAAGTGGATGAAAAACCTAAATGGAAGAGCCCAAACTGTAAAAGTCTTAGAAGGAAATAGGGATGGGGCACCTGAGTGGCTCAGTCGGTTAAGCATCTGCATTCGGCTCAGGTCATGATCCCAGGGTCCTGGGATCGAGCCCCACATGGGACTCCCTGATCAGTGAGGAGCCTGCTTCTCCCTGTCTTCCCTCTCTTCTCTGAGTCCAGGAGTGGGCTCTCAGCTCCAGGTTGCCATAAACCATGGGCACAGTCAGGCTACTGCTCCCTGAGCAGGGGCCCAAAAAAGCAGCAGATATGGGGAGACAGCCCTTCCTCCCCCAGGAGGAACATCCTGTGGTAATCTGCTGGTTTTGGAGACTCCAAACAGGGCCATGTGCCAGAGATAGTAACATTCAGTCACAAGCCAGGTGAGCACAGATTGTGGCTAGAGATGAGGGAGACAGGAGGGATTGATTGCTTTTCCCTGAGGGTGCACTGAGGAGTAGGGCCCCAAGCTCTCAGCTCCTCTGGGGTCAGAGATTGTGAGGCCACCATTTTCATTCTCATCCTCTAAAGCAGCACAGAAAGCCTTTAGGGAACAAAAGCTACCCAGAGCAAACCTGAGCAGATTACTTAGCCTGGCTCTTGGCAAGGGTGGTACAATTCTGTCTCGGGCAAAGACATTTGTGAATCACTGCAACAGGCCCCTCCCCCAGAAGATCAGCAAGAACATCCAGCCAAGACCAAGTTTACCGATCAATGAAAACTGCAGAACTCCAGCACTAGGGGAATACAGCACATAGAATTCATGGTTTTTTCCCCGTGATTCTTTTGTCTTCCAATTTCAATTTTTAAATTTTTTCTCTTTCCTTTTTCAACCAATATTTTATCTCAACTCTTTTCTTTTTTTTTTAAGATTTCATTTATCTGACAGAGAGATAGAGAGAGAGAGCACTAGTAGGCAGAGGGCAGGCAGGGGGAGAAACAGGCTCTCTGCTGAGCAGGAAGCCGATATGGGGCTCAATCCCAGGACCCTGGGATCATGACCTGAGTTGAAGGCAGCCACTTAACTGACTGAGCCACCCAGGTACCCCTCATCAACTTTAAAAAAAAAAAAATCTCTTTTAATTTTCATTTTTACAGTTACAGTCTATATCTTCATTGTATTTAATTTTATTTTTCTTTATATATGGTTTTATATATGTTTTGTTTTGCAATGAAGTTTCTTCTAACAGACCAAAATACACCCAAAATCTAGTGTATGGCTCTGTTCTATTCATCTTTCTGATCATATTCTCTCTATGTTTCCCTTCCTTTTTTTGGTTTGTTTTTCATTTTGTTAGAGTCTTTTTAAATTTTCATCTTTATAGTTACATTCTCTCCTTTCAATGTATTTAAATATATATATGAGTTTTTCATTCTTTACAATTTTGAGATGTAGTTTCTTCTAACAAACTGACCAAAATACACTCAAGATATAGTATATTGCTCTGTTCTGTTCACCTGTCTGTTTATATCCATTCCTTTTTGTTGTTGTTCTCTTTTTTTTGTCTTTTAATTTTCATTTTTACAGTTACAGTCTATCCTTCCATTGTGTTTTATTTTTGTACATATGTAAGTTTTTCTTTCTTTAAAATTTTGGGATCTAATTTTCTAACAAAGAGACCAAAATACACACAGCAACCAGTGTATTGCTCTATTCTGTTCACCTGTCTGATTATATTCTCTCTTTTTCTCTTAAAAAAAAAAAAAATTTTTTTTTTTTTTTAGTTTCTGGTCTCTTCTGATTTGTTTAGTGTATATTTCTCTGGCATCATTGTTGTCATTTTAGTATTATATTCTCATATTCATCTATTCTCCTCTGGACAGAATGACAAGATGGAAAAACTCACCTCAAAAAAGAGAAAAAGAGACAACACTGACTGCCAGGGACTTAATTAGTATGGACATAAGTAAGATGTTGGAACTAGAGTTCAGAATAATGATTATAAATATACTAGCTAGGCTTGAAAAAAACATAGAGGACACTAGAGAATCCCTTTCTGGAGGGGAAAAAAAAAAGAACGAAAATCTAACCAAGTCAAAATAAAAAGGCTATTAATGAGATGCAATAAAAAAAGGAGGCTCTAACTGTTAGGCTAAATGAGGCAGAAGAAAGAATTACTGATATAGAAGACCAAATGATGGAGAACAAAAAAGCTGAGAAAAAGAGAGATAAACAACTACAGGATCACAAGGGGAGAATTTGAGAGGTAAGTGATACCATAAATCAAAATAATATTAGAATAATTGGGATCCCAGAAGAGCAGGGAAGAAAGAGAGGGGCAGAAGGTGTTTGGGAGCAAATTATAATGGAGAATTTCCCTAATTGGAGAAGGAAACAGGCATCTAAGTCCAGGAGGCACAGAGAACACCTCTGAAAATCAATGAAAATAGGTCAACACTCTGATACATAATAGTGAAACTTACAAATCTCAGAGACAAAGAGAAAATCCTGGAAGCATCTCAGGATAAGAGATCCATAACCTACAAAGGTAAAAACATTAGCTTGGCAGCAGACCTACCTACAGAGACCTGGCAGGCCAGAAAGGACTGGCATGATATATTCAGAGTGTTAAATGATAAAAATATGCATCCAGCAATACTTTATCTATCCAGATATGATGCCATTCAAAATAGAAGGGGTGATTAAAACCTTCCAGGACAAACAGAAACTAAAAGAATTTGTGGTCACCAAACAAGCCCTATAAGAAATATTAAAAGGGATCTTTTAAGCAAAGAGAGAACCCACAAGTAACAAACCAGAAAGCAACAGACACAATATACAGAAAATGTCACTTTACAGGTCACCAAATGTCAGTTTAAATGCCACTAAATTCATATCTTTCAATAGTTACTCTGAATGTAAATGGGTTAAATGCCCCAATCAAAAGCCACAGGTATCAGATTGGATAAAAAAGCAAGACACATTGAAATGCTGTCTACAAGAGACTCACTTCAGACCCAAAGACACCTCCAGATTGAAAGTGAGGGGATGGAAAACCATTTATCATGCTAATGGACTTCAAAAGAAAGCCAAGGTGGCAATCCTTATATCAGTCAAATTAGATTTCAAACCAAAGACTGTAGTAAGAGATGAAGAAGGACGTTGTATCTTAATTAAAGGGACTATCCAACAAGATCTACCAATTGTAAATATTTATGCCCTTAACATGGGAGCAGCCAATTAATAACAAAATTAAAGAAGCATATTGATAATAATACAATAATGAGGGACTTTGATGCCTGAATCACTGCAATGGACAGATATCTGAGCAGAAGATCAATAAGGAAATAAGGACTTTGAATGACACACAGGACCAGAGGGACTTCACAGATATATTCAGTACATTCCATCCTAAAACAACAGAATACATACTCTTCTCAAGTGCACATGGAACATTGTCCAGAATAGATCATATCTTGGGTAACAAATCGGGCCTCAAATGGTACCAAAAGATTGGGATTTCCCTGCATATTTTTAGACCACAAAACTTTGAAACTGGAACTCAATCACAAGAGGAATTTGGAAGGAACTCAAATATGTGGAGGCTAAAAAGCACCATACTAAAGAGTGAATGGGTCAACCAGAAAATTAAAGAATTAAAAGTTCATAGAAACAACTGAAAATAAAAACAATGGTTCAAAACCTTTGGGATGCAGCAAAAGCAGTCCTAAGAGGGAAGGATTAGCCTTTCTCAAGAAGAAAGTTCTCATACACCTAACGAAGCTGGAGAAAGAACAGCAAATAAAGCCTAAACCCAACAGAAGAAGAGAAATAATGAAGATTAGAGCAAAGAACAGTGAAATAGAAACCAAAAGGACAGTAGTACAGATAAACAAAACTAGGAGATAGTTCCTTGAAAGAATTAATAATATTGGTTAAACCCTTGGGCAGACTTGTCAAAAAGAAAAGAGAAAGGACCTAAATAAATAAAATCTTGAGTGAAAGAGGAGAGATCACAACAGACACCAAAGAAATACAACAATTATAAGTACATATTATGAACAACTATATGTCAATAAATTAAGCAATCTGGAAGTAATGGATGCATTTCTAGAGATGCATAAACTACCAAAACTGAAATAGGAAGAAATAGAAAACCTGAACAGACCCATAACCAGCAAGGAAATTGAAGAAGCAATTAAAAATCTCCCAACAAACAAGAGCCCAGGGTTGCATGGCTTCCCAGGGGAATTCTACCCAACATTTAAAGAATTAACACCTATTCTTCTGAAGATGTTTCAAAAAATCGAAATGGAAAGAAAATTTCTTTTTTTTTTTAACATTTTATTTATTTATTTGACAGATAGAGATTACAAGTACGCAGAGAGGCAGGCAGAGAGAGAGGAGGAAGAAGGCTCCCCGCTGAGCAGAGAGCCCGATGCGGGGCTCAATCCCAGGACCCTGAGATCATGACCTTAGCTGAAGGCAGTGGCTTAACCCAGTGAGCCACCCAGGTGCCCCTGGAAAGAAAACTTCTAAATTCATTCTATGAGGCCAGCATTTCCTTGATCCCAAATACCAGACAAGACCCCACCAGAAAGGAGAATTACAGATGAAAATCCCTGATGAACATGGATGGTAAAATTCTCACAAAAATACTAGCCAACAAGATCTAATAGTATATTAAAAGGATTATTCACCATGACCAAGTGAGATCAATTTCTGGGCTGAAAGGGTGGTTCAGCTTTCACAAATCAATGTGATACACTACATAAATAAAAGAAAGGACAAGAACCGTATGATTTTCTCAATAAATGCAGAAAAACCATTTGACAAATTACTTTTTTGAATAAAACTCTTCACAGTGTAGAAATAGGAACATACCTCAATATCATAAAAGCCATATATGAAAAGCCCACAGAGAGTATCATCCTTAATAGGAAAAAACTGAGAGTTTTCCCTTAAGGTCAGGAACATGGCAGGGATGTCCACTGTTCAACATAGTCTACAAGTCCTAGCGTCAGCAATCAGAAAACAAAAAAAAGTAAATGGCACCCGAATTGGCAAAGAGGAAGTCAAACTCTCACTTTTTGCAGATCACAGTATACTTTATGTGGAAAACCCAAAGACTCAACCCCAAAATTGCTAGACTCCATATAGGAATTCAGCAAAGTGGCATGGTATAAAATCAATGCACAGAGATTAGTTGCATTTCTATACATTAACAGTCATACAGAAGAAAGAGAAATTAAGGAGTCAATCCCATTTATAGTTGCACCCCAAACCATAAGATACTTAGGAATAAACCTAACCAAAGAGACAAAAGATCTGTACTCAGAAGACTATAGAACACTCATGAAAGAAACAGGGGGAAACACAGAGAAATGGAAAAACACACCATGCTCATCTCATGGATGGGAAGAACAAACACTACACATTCAGTTCAATCCCTATCAAAATACCATCAACTTTTTTCACAGAGCTGAAACAAAGAATCCTAAAATTTGTAAGGAACCAGAAAAGATCTCAAATAGCCATAGGAATGTTAAAAAAGAAAACCAAAACTGGTGTCATCACAATTCTGTGCCTCAAGCTCTCTTACAAAGCTGTAATCATCAAGACAATATGGTACAGGTGCAAAAACAGACACATAGAATCAATGGAACACAACAGAAGCCCAGAAATGGATCCTCAACTCTAAGGTCAACTAATCTTCGACAAAGCAGGAAAGAATATCCAAAGGAAAAAAGACCATCTTTTCAACAAATAGTGTCTGGAAAAATATTGGACAGCCACATGCAAAAGAATGAAACTGGACCATTTCCTTACAGCATACACAAAAATGGAATCAAAATGGATGAAAGACCTAAATGTGAGAATCTATCAAAATCCTAGAGGAGAAAACAGGCAGCAACCTGTCTGACCTCAGCTCAGCAACTTCTTGATAGACACATCTCCAAAGGCAAGGGAAACAAAGGCAAAACTAAACTACTGGAACTTCATCAAGATCAAAAGCTTTTGCACAGCAAAGGAAACAGTCAACAAAACCAAAAGACAACTGACAGAATGGGAGAAGATATTTGCAAATGACATATCAGATAAAGGGCTAGTATCCGAAATCTATAAGGAACTTCTAAAACTCAACACCCAGAGAACAAATAATCCAATCAAGAAATGGGCAGAAGAGGGACGCCTGGGTGGCTCAGTTGGTTAAGCAGCTGCCTTCGGCTCAGGTCATGATCCCAGCGTCCTGGGATCGAGTCCCACATCGGGCTCCTTGCTCAGCAGGGAGCCTGCTTCTCCCTCTGCCTCTGCCTGCCATTCTGTCTGCCTGTGCTCACTTTCTCCTTCTTTCTCTGATAAATAAATAAAAATCTTTATTAAAAAAAAAAAAGAAATGGGCAGAAGACATGAACATATATTTCTCCAAAGAAGACATACAAATGGCCAATAGGCACATGAAAAAGTGCTCAACATCACGGGCATCAGGAAAATACAAATCAAAACCACAGTGAGACGCCACCTTGACATCAGTCAGAGTGCCTAAAATTAACAAATCAGTATATGACAGATGTTGGCAAGGGTGGGAAGAAAAGGGAACCCTCCTACACTGTTGACGGAATGAAAGCTGATACAGCCACTGTGGAAAGCAGTATGGAGGTCCCCCCAAAAGTTGAAAAAGGAGCCATCCTACAACCAAGCAATTGCACTACTGGTTATTTACCCCAAAGTACAAATGTAGTGATCTGCAGGGGCACGTGTACCCCAGTGTTTATAGCAACAATGTCCACAATAGCCAAACTATGGAAAGAACTCAGATATTCCCATAGACAGATGAATAAAGAAGATATGATATATATGCAGAATACTACCCAACCATCACAAATTGAAATCTTTCCATTTGCAAAGACATGGATGGAGCTAGAAGGTATTATGCTAAATGAAATAAATCTATCAGAGAAAGACAATTATATGATCTCACTGATATGTGGAATTTAAGATACAAAACAGAGGATCATAGGGGAAGAGAGGAAAAAGTAAAAGAAGACAAAACTAGAGAGGGAGACAAACCATAAGAAAGTCTTAATCATAGGGAAAAACTTAGGCTTGCTGGAGTGGAGGGAGGTGGAGCGATGGGGTGACTGAGTGATGGACATTGGAGTGGGCACATGATGAGCACTGGGTGTTATATAAGACTGATGAATCTCTAACCTCTACTACTGAAATCAATAACATTATATGTTGATTAATTGAATTTAAATTAAGAAAATGGAAAAAAATAATATTATCTCAAAAAAAAGAAACTGAAAGTACAACTTACAGAACAGGAGAAAATATTTGCACATCATATATTGGATAAGACTTGTATCTAGAATATAGAAAGAACAGTTGGTTACAAGTCAGTAATAAAAGACAAATAACCCAATTTAAAAATGGATAAGATACCCAGATATTTTTCCAAAGAAGATATTACAAATGGCCAATAAACTAAGATAGCAAAAATCATGAAGTCAGACACTAACACCTGTTGCAGAGGATGTGGAAGAATTGGACCCCCATACACTGCTGGTGGGAATGTAAAACAGTGTAGCCACTTTGGAAAACTTGACCCAGCAAATCCACTGCTTGTTATGTACATTGGAAAAATGAAAACATATGCCCAGACTAAAACCTTTTCATGAATGTTCATAGCACAATTATTGATAATAGCCAAGAATGGAAACAACCTGAGTGTCCATCAACTGATAACTGCATGAACAAAATGTGGTTTATATATAATATATAGTATAATATATATGTAGTATAAAAATATACTATTATTTGGCAACAAAAAGAAATGAACTACCGGTACATGGTACAACTTGGAGGAAGCTTGAAAAAAATACATTTAAGTGAAAGAAGCCAGTCACAAAGGACAACATTATTACTCTATTTATATGAAATTTCCAGAATTGGAAATCTATAGACAGAGAGTCAATTAATGATTACCTATGGCTGGGAGAAATGGCGCGGGGGCGGGGGGTGCGGTTAGGCAAGCGATGGTTAAGGGAGTTTCTTTTTAAGATGATGAAAATGTTCTAAAATCAATTAGGAAAAGATGCACGACTCTGGGAGTAGCTGAAAATCTGTTGAATTGTACACTTCAATTGGTGAAATGTGTGGTATATGAATTATATTTCAATAAAGCTTTTACAAAAATCATATCCTTTTTACATTTTACTTCGATGAATATGCTAATTCAAATTCTAAACATTTTTGAACAGCTTTGGATAAAAAACAGACCATGACTGATGTCCTCCAGCAAGACTGCATCCAGCATACATCCCTACCAAGAGCATATACAGATGCCGTCCCTGGGACGACTAAGCACCAGGATGGACATGGGTTATTTTATGGCTGCCATCAGTTCTGAATGCTTGCTTGCCGGCTATCCTCGTTGTTAAAATATTTTGAATTTCCCTCCTACTTGTTCCCCACACTCTGGCCCACCTTGGGAATCACCAAATTTTGTAAATATTTGCAAAATTGATAATTTGGAAGTGATTAGATTGAATTCCTTTAATTATGAGTGAGGTTGAATCTGATTTCTTTTTTTTTTTTTTTTTTTTTTTTTTTTGACAGAGAGCGATCACAAGCAGGCAGAGAGGCAGGCAGAGAGGAGGAAGCAGGCTCCCCGCTGAGCAGAGAGTCCGATGCGGGGCTCGAACCCAGGACCCTGGGATCATGACCTGAGCCGAAGGCAGCGGCTTAAAAAATTTCTTTTTTTTAGCACTAAAATTTTATTTGTATCAAAAACATCTACACATGGTTTAAATATTTAACTGGACCATAAGAATTTAAAATGAAAAGACCAGGGATGCCTAGGTGACTCAGTCACTTAAGCATATGTCCTTGGCTCAGGTCATGATGCAAGGGTCCTGAGATGGAGTCCGGCTTCAGGCTCCTTGCTCAACAGGGAGTCTGCTTCTCCCTCTGCCTGCTCTGCCTGCCCCTCCCCTCTGCTTTGTGACTCCTCTTTCTCTCTGACAAATAAATATATAAAATCTTAAAAAAGGAAAGAAAGAGAAAAAGAGAGAAAGAAAGAAAGAAAGTAAGGATCAGTCCCTACCCCCATCTTGGTCCTGATCCCCAGAGATGACCATGTTATTCTTGTAATATTTTCTGATTTTAGTTCTTGGTGTGACTCAATCTCTTTACATTTACCCGTGACCTCTCAATAATATACACGAACTCTGATTTCTCTGTTTTTCCCTATAAGCAGCTAGCTCTTGATTTCTGGCCATAGTACATAAGCATTTGGCTCATATCACCCTCCTTGCGTACAATCAGGTCACTATTTTTATTTCTGTTGGTTGCTTTCGTAACTTTGAATACTATTCTTACACATTTTGATCCTTTTTTGTCAGTTACTAAGATAAGGATATTGGGCTAATAGTTTTCCCTCTTCTCTCATTTCCCCCCTTCTACTTCCCACGTTCTGTGGTCTGTACTTGAAAATTCCACATTGTCTAGGCGAATGTCATTTATTATTTAGAGTCTGCTATGAAATGGTAAATCCCTGGTGCTATGCCAATACTTTGATTCTAAAAGCTGAAACTCCATAAAGTGCTTATGGTATTATGACCATGTAAGTACTGTTCACTGCAGATCCAAGTAATGCTCTGTGTTTATATTTCCCTTTCTTGGTCTTCCTGGAGCTTCTAACTGGTCATTTATTCTGCCATTGTTGGCTTTCTTGCATCTTTAATCCCCTCCCCCATTCTCCAAAGAATACTATTAAATACATGAAATCTTCTTTTCCAAGATCCCTCATCCCTGGACACCTAGCTCTCCCGCACTGATCATTCTTCTATGTTTGTGGCACAGCTGCCTTCTGGAACTTCCTCCCTTTTTCTCATTCTCCTGGGTTCAATTGCCTATGTCTCAGATTCTAGTATTTTTCATCCTGAGAAAAGCCATATGAGAGCTAAACTTGGTTTGCAAATATCTTTATTATTTAGTCATATTTGATTTATAATTAGAGTGAATATAGAATTTCCAGATGTTAGTATTAGAATATTTTTGTTGCAAGTGTCAGAAAGTTCAATTTTAGGAAGGTGGAGTAGGAGTTCTGGTGGAAATAATCAAAAAGTCCAAAGTTAAATTATTTTCAGGTATGGTTTGGTACAGAGGTTCACAGGACCTATGGTCTCTGGCTCCTTTATCTATCTATCTATCTATCTATCTATCATCTATTTATTTTTATTATGTTATGTTAGTCACCATACAGTACATCATTAGTTTTTGGTGTAGTGTCCCAAGATTCATTGTTTCATTTAACACCCAGTGCTCCATGCAATACGCGCCCTCCTTAATACCTATCACCAGACCAACCCATCCCCTCACCCCCCTCCCCTCTAAAACTTCAGTTTGTTTCTCGGAGTCCACAGTCTCTCATGGTTCCTCTCCCCCTTTGATATCCCCCCTTCATTTTTCCCTTCCTTCTCCTAATGTCCTCCATGTTATTCCTTATGTTCCAGTAGTAAGTGAAATCATATGAAAATTGACATTCTCTTCTTGACTTATTTCACTCAGCATAATCTCCTCCAGTCCCATCCATGTTGGGGCAAAAGTTGGGTATTTGTCCTTTCTGATGTCTGAGTAATATTCTACTGTATATATGGACCACATCTTCTTTATCCATTCATCTGTTGAAGGGCATCTTGGCTCTTTCCACAGTTTGGTGATTGTGGACATTGCTGCTATGAACGTTGGGATACAGATGGCCCTTTTTTTCACTTCATCTGTATCTTTGGGGGTAAATACCCAGTACTTACTGGGTTATAGGGTAGCTCTATTTTAATCTTTTGAGGAATCTCCACACTGTTTTCCAAAGTGGCTGCCCCAACTTGCGTTCCCACCAACAGTGTAAGAGGGTTCCCCTTTTTCCACATCCTCTCCAACACACGTTGTTTACTGACTTGTTAATTTTTGCCATTCTAACTGGTGTTAAGGTGTATCTCAATGTGGTTTTGATTTCAATCTCCCTGATGGCTAATGATGATGAACATTTTTTCATGTGTCTCTTAGTCATTTGTATGTCTTCATTGGAGAAGTGTCTGTTCGTGTCTCCTGTGTTTTTTTGTATTTTTTTTTAATTTTTCATTAATTCCCCTGCCCCCTCCCCCTGCATTATGATCAGGGAGTGTGATTTGCATTTTAAAAAAATATGTTTTTACATTTATTGAGATATATGTGCCTGGTACGTGATTAGTTTTATGAATGTTTCTTGGATTTTGAAAAATATATATTCTTTCATTCTAAAAAAACAGTTATTTTGTAAGCTTCTATAAATATTCATTTTATGTTATATTTTAAAAAAACAGTTTTTTTTTCTTTTTCTTACATTTATCTGGTATGTCTTTGTCCCTGTTCTTGCTCTGTTATTCCAGCCCACTGTTGTACTGCAGGAGTTGTGATAGAAACCATTTTAAGCTCAAAGTATTAATTGGACTATCTATGGTATATAATTTTTATATATATACATAGAGTGCAGAATGCAGTGCAAAGGTGCTCAAAATATTTGTTAAAAGGATTAATGAATAAATGGAACAGCATGCCTAATCAAGGCAGTTCAGTTCTGACCTATGTATGTTGGCAATTTTCCATTTGCCATATTTTTTTATTCCTGTTTGCCATTTGAGATCAATATCTAATTTTCAGCGGGAATTTCTTAGGGACAGAAATATATCATTGACCCCTCTTTTGTCTGCTTTTCTATCCACCCAAATTCTGACTAATCATTTTCTAAGAGTACAGAAAACCCATAGAAGAATCGTTCTTATCCACAACTAAATTAAAGAAACTTATAGAATATTGGTTTTCTCAAACTCCCAGAAACGTCCTAAGGCCAATCACCTAGGGGAGCCCAGTAGAGCTCACAAACAGGCTGGGATTGGGTAAGGAGGCATCAGTGGTCTGCTCTTCTTAGAAACACCCAAGGGCTGGGCCTTGTGGGGATTTGCCTGGCCTGATTTATGGAGCAAATCTAGCCTCACCCAGAAAAGTTTCTCTTTTTCCTAAAATGAAACTTCTATATTGAGACTTACATCAGCAATTTTGTTCTTTTTAAGGACACAGTCCCGTTTAATCTGCCAACCCCAGTGACTTAGGCATAATTCGAACCTGTCATATGGTGCTGATATACAGAAGGTTTGGTCTGGCTGCTAATACTGACAAAAGGAGTTGAGTTTTTCCCAGTAGGATGAACATTCTGCACTTAATGAAAGCAAGATTCTAAAATTGGCTTCTCCTTTACAACATCTAGGTCTTGTAAAATTACATACAGCTTGGGGACCACTTAGATGATATATGGGGGGGCAGTTACTTTATACAGAGAAATCTCCTTGGTGACTCCGGTTGAGGCCCAGGCCCATAAATCTTACCCAAGAGACCAGATAAGCTGTTGCCTTCAGTGTGACTTAATCACAAAGATCTGATCAGGTACCAGTGACTTTCAGATGGCCATTTATGGAACTCTCTTCACGGCGTGCTAAACAGGATATGCTACTCACCAGATAGCTCATTTGTATGATCCTGGAGTGAGAAAAACATTGTTAAGGACCCCATTTTAAACAACTCTTCAAGAGAAGGGCCTCCCAGTTTGAATTTGAAATGAATCAAGGCAGCTGGACCTATGCATTCGGTGTCATTGATGTTTTCCATTTTGTTTCTTCCTAACCTAAGCAAAATAAAAAAGCTTTGCCCTTTTAAATTGTAGGCAATATTAAAAGTTAGAATAGATTGAAAAAGAGAACTTCTTCTTAAAAAAATTCCACTTCTGGAATTTAATCTACTAAGATACCCTTTTTTAAAGCCAAGCTGTAAGAGGATCTTCAGTCAGCATTTTTTTAAAAGATTTTTATTTGTTTATTTGACAGACAGAGATTACAAATAGGCAGAGAGGCAGCCAGAGAGAGGAGGAAGCAGGCTCCCCGCTGAGCAGAGAGCCCGATGTGGGGCTCGATCCCAGGACCCTGGGACCATGATCTGAGACAGAGGCTTTAACCCACTGAGCCACCCAGGTGCCCCAGTCAGCATTTTTTAAAATCAGAAAAACTTGGAAACTGCTTAAATGCCAGTTAACAAAAGGGCTACTGAAATACATTGTAGACTGTATTGGATATATATAAAACTCAGCAGAATTGGATGCTATGCCACTGCTAAACGGAAAGAGGTGGGTCTATTTGTGCTAACATGGGAAGCTCTGCAAGACATCTTATTATGTGAAAACGAGCCAAGTGAGGCACTTCAGGTAGTGATTGCTTGATCTCCCCATAAAAATTTGTGTGTGCATGTGTTTGTGTGTGTGTGTATGTATATATATATATATATATATACATATATATATATATATATGTACGTGCATATTTTGACATGGGAGAAAAAATGTTTTCTAGAAGAACTCTAAGAAATGACTAATAACCTGGGTGACATGAGGAAGTAGAATATTACTTTCATTGTATAACTTTCTGTACAGCTTGAATTTTTCATTATTTACATGAATTAATTTTTATTAAAATATGTTATCAGGTACTATCTATGTGGTAGGTACATTCTTTATCAGTACACCTTTTATGATTTTTGGCATTAAAGAAACACTGGCAAATGTTAATTTTCAGAACCACGTTCATGGGAATAGTCTTGACAACAACAAGTAAGGTGGTTAAATTTCAAAGTTTGATTTTTTAAAAAAATAACTTATAAATGATAAACTCTAGTCTAATAGAAATGATCTTGTACAAGAAAACTTTTGATCCAGTATGTGAAATAGGCTTTGGAATCCAGTTGAAACTGGGTGAAGAAAGTTGTTTCAAAGTGTAATAAATTAGAATTACTTTTTTTTTTTTCAAGAAAAGAATTACTACTTTTTCAAAGAATATTAGAAAGGAATTTTGAAAAATATTGATACATGGTGATTTCAGGAAAATACATAAAATGAATGTGCAAAAACTATAGATAAGTTTTGTTTTCTGGTATTTTCTGTGGTTGCACACATATTTTTAGAAATGTTTGTTAAGTTTAAAGATTTTCTCAAAGATGTTATTCACCACGTTTTTTTTTTTTAAAGATTTTATTTATTTATTTGACAGACAGAAATCACAAGTAGGCAGAGAAGCAGACAGAGAGAGAGAAGGGGAAACAGGCTCCCACTGAGCAGAGAGCCCCATGTGGGGCTCAATCCCAGGACCCTGGGACCATGACCTGAGCTGAAGGCAGAGACTTAATCCACTGAGCCACCCTGACACCCCTATTCGCCACGTTTTTAAAGAGATAGCACCAAATGAGGACACTGGAACGGGTACTGGATATTTTCTTATCATGAAGTAGTCGGTTAAGTAATTTTGCATTTCCTTTTCTCTACCAGATCATTTCAATTCTGTGCTTAAAACTACTTGAATCTAGCCCTGAACATTCAATTACTACACAGTGACACTCTGTTCTCTGTAACCTCATGCAGCACATGACAGAGAATGCATGGCACTCCTACTCCCCTCAGACTTGATTAACTGATTGATTATAAAGTGGGATGGAAGTTTATTCTGGTGTATATCACTTCCATAAAATTAATGATCACCTCAAACATGGTTCTAGTCTACATTCTATAGGATCTGTGAAGAAATTTTCACTCAGCTTAAGGTTTTTCTCTGATTAAAAATAGACTTTTCCATTTTCGTTAAACTTAAATTTCAAAGAAAAGTTGCTGTGATTCTCAGTAAGAAAGAAGTGGGTCGGATTTGCTTTTGTGAGGTCCGAAGACCTTTAGCGGCGAAGGGTGAGAGAGAAGGAAGAAGTGGGATGTGTTGCTGCGGACAGGCACACCAGGCTTCCATGAAACCAAGAATTCTGTACCTTTTCTCAGAGTTCCAGGAGACTTAAAAGCATTCTTTTCTTAGCAGATACTGCTTCAAATGGGTGCCAAGTCCCAACTAAATTTATTCAGACTGCTTAATGTGCATGGTCAAATTGAGGACCAAATTCCATATTAATTACAGGAAGAATATTTGACATTTTTTTTTTGGTAGGAGTTGACTTGCTATAAATGCATTTCAATTAAATACACCCAAATATTTGCTGACGAAATACCTATTCAGGTCATAGCTGAGTCTCTTCTGCATCAGGCCTCCATCCACTCCCCGTCATTGCACTGAATGTGCTTTCCATTGCTTCGGTGGCGACTCATTACATTTTATGAATTTTCTGGAAGACGTTTTCCTCTAACTGGGTTCTTATGGGTCTCCTTGGAAACTTGCTCCTGAATTTAATTCCTCTGCTCCATGCCAGTTGAGTTTTCATTCTAGTCCAGACATGTTTGAAAAACCGTTCCAGGGCTTAACTCTCTGTGGCCTGTTTTTGGTCCTGATAAAACTTATCGGTACTTCAGTTTGAACCAACCCTTGCTCTGCTCCTATTCCCATCTGCTACAAGAGGCTGTGAATCCCCATCTGAAGTGGGAATTTGTTTGGCCTGACGAAGCTCCTTTAAAAGCCCTGGAAGTTCCTGTGTTTATTGTCTTTCGACTTTGAGGTCTCCAGGCTTGCTTACCTCCCATGACCTTGTGTCCCTGTGTCTTCTTGGATGTAAACAGTTTCACAGCAGCAAAGCTGCAGCTCTCCGTGACTTTGGCAGCAGGGAGGTGAGTCATGGCTTTCGGAGAGAAATCTCTTTTTGAATACATTTTCCTCCACATCTCCTGGCCCCCAAAGGGCTGCTATTAGCAGCAGTCAGACATGTCATTTCGTCTCCACATGATCTTATTTTTAGATGAGTATCTTCAAAAAAGCAAACTGGATGATATTTGCCTTCATCTTTCAATTATCTTTCATTCCCTGTTCTCATCAAAAACAGACTTCCATTCTCCCACATCTTTGGGGGTCTGACTTCATATTTAGCCTTTTCTCAGAAGAAGGATATTTCAGCCATCTTCTTCCACTAGCCATCAACCTAGGTCTCTCACATCCCCATCCCAAATTTTTAGGAAAGAAGCACAGGCTGGTTTCTGCACCCAAACAGTACTGCACGGAGAGACAGAGTCCGCTGACTTCCACCCTTGGCCCACCTGCCTTCTACCATCTATCCCTGTAGCTTCCAGGCAAACTGTCCAAGCAGAGACCTGTCATAGATTCCAGGAAGGAAAGAGAGTTGGGCTTAGGGTCAGGGTGACACCCAGAAGACACTAGTTCCCTGAGAATAAGGACCCTTTTACAGCAGGCTGCCTTTACACAGTCTGAATGTGGCTTCCTGGGGTGCCCCTCTGTCCAGAAACTAGCCTGGGTCAAGGGGAGAAGTCCAGAATGAAGCAAGTAGTGCTTCTCTGCTGTTCCATTCCTTCCCACTGGGAAAGCGGATTGGCTTTCCCAGTGTAGGGGACTGAACATTGCTTGCTAATCACCTGGAGGCCAGGATTTGCAAACCTGATGCGTGCCAATAAAGGGCAGTCCTGTTTCGCTAGGACTGCTTGCTTATATATTTATTTATTTATTTATAAAAATATGGGACGCTTCATGGGATTGCCTGTCATTCTTGTACAGGGGCCATGCTAATGTCTGTATTGCTCCAATTTTAGTGTCTGTGCTGCTGATGCGAACACCCTAGTCCTGCTTTTTAAAACATCATTTGAACTTGAACTCCTTCTCTAGATTGCCTTCGCCCCAGCGGCTCCCAGTGCTGCCCGATCAGTGTCGGGAGATTCCAGCCTCTGAGACTCAGCAAGCGCCCTTCAAGGACCCCCTGAGCTCTCACCTCTGTTAGGCACTATGGAGAGGGCTCGGACAGATGAGGCAAAGGCAGCAAGTTCCTCCCTAGAGAGGTGTCATGGGACGTAGGAACTCTAGGAGATAAAGCAGGAGATATGTAAGCAGCCAAGTGAACGTAGTTTTAGACAAACGGATCAGTGTTGGCCAGCAGAGCTAGGGGAGGCGTCTTTATCTTGTGTATGAATAAGGGATTATTGAAAGGCAGGGAGGGTTTGTGGAGAGAAAAGAGCAACCAGATTCCGGAGCCAAGATGTCAATCTGTGGGCAAGCCCTCAGGGGGCAGGAGGAAGAGAGAATCACCCCACTCCAGGTTTATGTTGAAGCAGCAGTGAGAAGCTGTCTGTGTCTGACTCCAAGAGCTGCAGATTACTATCTTATCGACAGCAGCTTTAACTCCCCATCTCCTTTAATGCTCTTATAGTCAGTATTGAGAGAGTATGATTTTGTCTCTGCATTGCCCAAGTGGCCAAGTGGTCAAGTTGGACTGCTGGAAATGGGTCCTCCAGGCCACATCAGCCAAAGCAGAACTTCGGATTCATTTTTCTGTGATCATCTCCCATTGGAATCCTCTTGATTTTCACAATGCAGAGTGAAACCCGCAGTCTTCTGTAGCCATGCCATGGATCATCAGGTACATGAAAGATTTCGTTCTAGAGCCTGAGCCATACACTGAGCCTGCCCTAGATCAAGTCTAGTAGCAGAGATCATGTAAGTGTCAAATGACTATCTAGAATAATCAAGTTAGGGTTAGTTTGTTATTTTGTATAGCACATAATGAATTTCTCAAACAGGGTAGTTTATTTTTATAATCAAGCATTGCACTAAACCAACGTATTGATAATCAGGTTTGTTTCAATGAGTTATTACTTTACAGGTTAATTGTTGGAATGGTTAACCAGCAATAACAGGAGGCATCATTCACTTTCTCAGCCACTAGGCTAATCTGGCTATTCACAATTATGAGATTCCTTGGAAAAATATTGGTAGCTTCTAGCAGTTAAAAGTTTACGTCCCTTCCCCTAGACAATCTCACCACCAAGACATATGTTTAAATGAAAACAAAACTCAGACCACATTCTGCCACCTACACTCAAACATGTATTAGCAGGTAAGCCCAGAAAAGTCATTCAACCTCTTTGCCCCAGTCTCTAGTCTTTTTAGGAATGCTGACAAGCCCCTTGCAGGAAATACTCAGTTTGATGTGGTCACCACGAAATTCTGACATCAGGATCAGGTGACAGGTAACAGAGACCACCTTCTCTCCTCCCACCGGTTGGGGACTGTGGGGCAGAATTCTATCCCTAGGGCATTATTCCAGAAGGTGTTGGACTGCTGGTACTGCCAGGTCAAAGAAGGAGGTGCCCGTAGAAATCTTCTTAGCCAATGACTTGTTTTCACACCACTCTTTTCTCCGGAGCAAACTTACTTCTAACACTCCCTGTGGTAAGGAACAGCACCCTCTGAGGCAAATGGAGATAGGGTTATTGAAGCCTTTGCTTTTGTTTTTTTTGGAGCCTAGATTCCTGATAAGAGTTCTTTATATGTTAACCAACAACTGTTGACTAATCACCCAAGAGCACAGATGAAAGTAAAGTATAATCAGAGATATCATCTGGTTGGCCTATATTTCAGGTTTTCTCCCTTTAATCCCCAACAGTTGTCCTAAAGCCACCTCCAGTAAAAATAGAACCTAAGTCCAAGAGCATACTTGCTACATACATGCAGCTTCCATCCAAACCCTCCGGCACCTCTCAACCCCTCTCTAGTCTAATGAGATCACCACCATTGAATTACTCCTCCGGAGAAATACAAGAGCCACTCCTGCTGGAACCCAGATCCCAATGATTGATTTCACAGAGATCCAGAGACAGCTACTTTGATCGATATATAGTAGACATTGTGCCCCTTCAGGAAGGAAGGAAGGACTTGTTCCCTGAGCTGCTGAGAGTTCTGCTAGAGGCAGGCTGAACCTCTCAGACCCTCTGTGAATCGCCCAGGCTTGAAGACAGCTGCTTTACCCAAGGTTGCTTCCTAGGGTTGCAAGTTCCTGTGACAATGGGCATCCAGACTGGTCAGTACTGGTATATAAAAGTCTGCCCCCTTGGGGCACCTGGGTGGCTCAGTGGGTTAAGCCTTTGGGTTTGGCTTGGGTCATGATCTCAGGGTCCTGGGATAGAGCCCCGCATTGGGCTCTCTTTTCAGCAGGCAGCCTGCTTCCCCCTCTCTCTCCCCCTCTCTCTCTGCCTGCTTCTCTGCCTACTGTGATCTCTCTCTCTCTCTCTCTGTCAAATAAATAAGTAAACTAAAAAAAAAAAAAAAAAAAAAAAAAAAAAGTCTGGCCCATTGTATTAACACCTTCGGTCTGTCCCAGCTCCAGAACTCCCAGAAGGAGCTGTAAGCATCTGGAAATGGAAGGACTTAAAGCAGGGTACCAAACAGGACTGCGTCTTCTGGGCTCCACACCATCCATACTGTCTGTTCTGGGGATGCCTGCAATGTGCTTCAGGACCCTTGTCTCTAGGTTTGAATCATTCATTCCCTGTTCAAAAGATGATCTTAAGGCATCATGTCTTAAATTCCATTTTCATTTGTATTGAAGTTACATAGACCCTTGGTTAAAAGAAATTTATTTGACAGAGGCTGCTGGCTGAGCTACTTCCAGGTCGTGTTCCTGTCAAGGTGTGCATAGGTGCTTGCCCCTCACCCTGGCTGGCATCACAAGACCCAGAATGGCTGCTATTGTCCCCAAGATGGAAGCTCCATTTGGGGATCATGAAGCCACTCTTTAATCCAAATTGCTTCTCTCTGGACCGTATCAAACAAGAGCAAGGTATATTTAAATCATTTAAGCATTTGTATTTTGAGGTTTTTGTTTGTTTTGTTTTTCATTAAAGCAACACAGCCTGTATTTTCATCCATTTAGCTTGGTTGTTTTTTAGTCGTCTTTTCTTTTAACCAGAAACAACCATAATAGGTTTAAATAACATATTTCTATCTGATATATCATCTTTAGATCTTCTCTACTGAGTCTCCAATTTGGACTATGACTATTCTGCTCTTTCTCCTTCTCTCCCACCCGCCCCATCCCGCTGCAAACGTGCTACCTTCTCCCCTCATCCTCCAAAATAGTTTTGTCATCATTTTAGATAGATAAATACTAAGTGGTTGTATCATTATGACAGTACAAATGGTATCCCAACTGAACTCTGCAGTGCTGTATGGATGCTTTTCCTTTCTTAAATACTTTTTTTGTCCCAGAGATGATATTGAGCTATTTATTTATTTTTTAAATTTTCTCAGCTTCCCATTGACTTATCATTAATTCAAACCTAAACACTCCCCCAGTTGTATGATCTCCTCTGAATATGATCAAATGTACTTGGGATGCAGTCAGTTTTATTTCTTTGAAGAAATATTCCCAGGGTCTTCTGACCAGCTCCATCTGGACTAGCTGTTCACTAAGCCTCAGGTGTGTGTCTGATCAGCCACCTTTAACTAGACATCAGTTACCAGTTCTACCACTTTGGATTGATCGCTCTGCTTGTCTTAATCCTTTCTATAGCCTAGAAGGGCTGCTCTGGTTATGTGATAGAGCATGCCTCCGACCTGGAAGGGCTCTGTAAGCAAATATTCTCTGTGGTAGAGGCTTCCTTCTGACAGTAGTGGCAACCTTCTGCACAGGGAAGACATTGCAAATCTCCAAGATGGATCAGTGTCTTCCTTTTTGGAGTTGAAACTTAAAACTCCTCCTGCATTAGGCAAAAAAAAAAAATTAACAGCCTCCTAACATTCCCTCTAACTCAAGGTCATATGTTTAATTATTTCAAATTCAGTATTGTTCAGGCTACCACATTGCACAGGGATACTGACCAACCTCCAACTTGACAACAGCCCCAGATATTTTGGGTATGGTACTAAGGCAGTTTTTTGGCCTTTGTCCAAGTTCACGTTTAAGTATAACTCTTACCAAGAAGGCCTGGAATCTAAAAAACCAAGTTTAGAACTTCAGTAGAACCCCCTTCCTCATGTTCTTTTGCTGCCAACACTGCTAATTACCCCCACCACCCCTCTGAGCCCCTGCCAGGGAATTCTGGGAAGTCAACTCACTTTGGTATATTTTATTATTACAAGATGAAATCATTGCAGGGAGGTGAACTGCCCAAAAATGGGTGGACACTGGTCCACTATTGTTGGTCTCATTCTCCCCTCAGTTATCTTTTCTAAATTCCAGTACACTTTTGGATGATTGAATAACCAGTGTGGTCTGATGAAAGCTTGTCACCTGAGAGTAGCCAAGGAGAGCAGAGTGAAGATCACTGTTTCTCACTGGGGCTGATGTGAAGCTAAACCAGTCAGTGCAGCTTCCTAAAACACACACACACACACACAGCAACACAAAATCCATATTTGATCATTTCGATCTGGCTATTATAAAAATTTTGAAAAAAATTTAATGTAAGGAAATTAAGAGTTGAATTCCAGGGAATGTAGTCAGGCATTTCTAAACGGAAGTGTCTTTGAAATTTGCAGTTATGTGCTTTTTTATTTGCAATTATCACCACACATTTCTGAACCCATGCTAGATGTCAACTGCCACATACACAGATGACTAATGACAAAACAAGGTAAAACACATTAACTAGCCAACAGGAAGTGAGGGGGGACAGTAGAGAGGTAGGGATTTTACTTATACCTTCAAGAAAGGATAGATTATATACTGGTAAAAAGGAGTAGGCAAGCAGTGTGTGCAAAGGGGTGCACTGATTCTAAATTGTGGTGGAGCTGGAAGGTCAACTGAAGGGATTTGGACATCTTGAAGACATTGGAAAACCACAGGTTTCTGTTGTTGTTTAGGTGTGTGAGTCTGCTTAGGGAGGAGGGGAAATGTGATAGACACATGATTCATCTGACCATGACGTATGATGGATTAGAATAGAGAGGCCTGGGTGTCAGGGACCAGCAGGCTCAGCATGAGGAAATGAGAAAGGCCCTCAATGATGAAGCACCTAAGCTGTGAGCACACTACAGGCCGTGTGAGCTCACCACTCCACACTGTTGTCAAGTAATTCTCCCAGCACCCCATGGAGTAGGTATCTGGCTCCATCTTTCAGATCAGGAAAGTCCAAGGTCACGTATCAAGCCAATGACACAAAGGGGATTTGAACTCATTTGTTTTCTGATGTCAAAGTCTTTGTTCTTTCTGTTTGTCATAACACATCAGACTTGGTTTTTTGTTTCCATTAAAGATTTTATTTTTCAGTAATCTCCACACCCAACATGGGGCTCAAACTCACAACCTTGAGATCAAGAGGCGCGTGCTCTACTGACAGAGCCAGCCAGGCACCCCCAGCCTCTTGTTTTTAATAGTGCTTAAATATATAAATATAATTATAACCTAATTATAGGTGGTGACAGAGGACAGGGAAGGGGAACCTACCTACGACAGGGCTGTCCTCGCGGCCTCAGTGCCATGATTTCATAACTCAATATCCTCATATTTCCCCTTAAGAGTTGTGTGTGGGGGGGGGGCGGAATGTGGCGGTTTGTGGGGGGAAGCCATTCCATGGTGCAGGAGTCTCCCTGCCGGCCAATGGCCAGGATCACCCAGAGACAGAAAGCGAGCAGTGAAACACGCTTCAGGTTTGTGGGAAATTGCGAAGGACAAGACAGAAATCATAAAGGTGCAATTGAATTACGTTGTGTCGTGGCCCCTGGGATAACAGCTGTTTTCCAGGCCTACGATCGTTCTCATTAGGAAATTAAAAACGTGAAACTCCGGAGCCTAGCCCTGCCCGGCTCAGACCACGTGGTGACAGGAAGCCCTGTGTTTGCACAGGTGGGGGAGCGAGCAGCCTCGCGAAGTGGGTGGCTGAAGGCCCTGCCCGGAGTGCAGGTGGGCTGTTGGAAGAAAAGCAAACCCAGGAAGAGGCTTGTGTGTTCTGGTGTTGTCAGCTTCCCTCTGCGGAGGGAGGAGTGGTCCAGCAGGCCTCTCCACGTTGGTGGGTCAGCTCAGGGCCAGAGCCAACTGATGTTTGGGGCCTCTCCACACCCTCCCCCCCCCACCCCGAGGCAAAAGGATTCTGTCCTGGCGCACAGTCAGTTCCCCTTTCTGGGCTGGTCCATGGAAAATTACCTACAACTTGATACTTATACTTTTATCCACAGATAAGAACAACCCAGACTGTATCTTTTGATAACACACTAGGAATGTCCTCGATTGTAGAAAAGACGGTTGTTGCAGACAAAGGCAATAAGCAGCAGAGGACTCAGGACAGTGCCCACTGCAGGTCTGGGGCTCAGGGAGCCAAGGGGTTGGGATGGGCCAGCAAGCTAGTTTTTTTCTCTCTCCGTCTCTTTTTTTTTTTAAGATTTTATTTATTTATTTGACAGAGAAATAGAGAACACAAGTAGGCAGAGGAGCAGGCAGAGGAAGAGGGAGAAGCAGGTTCTCCACTGAGCTGAGAGCCCAATGTGGGGCTCAATCCCAGGACCCTGAAATCATGACCTGAACCAAAAGCAGCCGCTTAACCGACTGAGCCACCTAGGTGCCTCAGCAAGCTAGTTTCTGAGTGGGGTGGTGACGTGATGCAATTATTTATTTTCTTTTTTTAATTTATTTGACAGAGAGAGACAGCAAGAGAGGGAACACAAGCAGGGCCAGCGGGAGAGGGAGAAGCAGGCTTCCCGATGAACAGGGAGCCCAATGCAGGGCTCGATCCCAGGACTCTGGGATCATGACCTGAGCTGAAGGCAGACGCTTAATGACTGAGCCACCCAGGCACCCAAGTTGATGCAAATTATTAAAACCACATCTACATACAGACCACAGAAGGGCAAGCACAGACCAACGAGGAGAGTAGGTCAAGAACCCAAGATGTCTGTCCACCTAGGGAGCAGAGAGAACAAGAGTACAGCAGATGTGCATCACTGCCACTCTGCCAAGACACCCCCAGGATGAGACACCTGGGCTCCCCTCTTACCTTGCTGAAGGCCCTGCTGTGCTGCCCAATGACCTGACACCTGACCTCTGCAGCCTTCCTGGTGTGCAGTGCCCCCTGATCTCCACACACAGAGATACCATGGTCTTTGACTCCAAGTCCATGCAGTGAGCCATGGTAGAAAACGTCACTGAAAATGAACATGGAGGATGGTAATGATACCAGACTCTACTGGAAATTCTGATGCCAATCAGCATTTCTTCTAATTAAAGGATATTTTAACATCAGAGAGAAAGTAAAAAATGTTGAATTTTTACACCTGGCCTACAAGCAATCAGCTTTGTGACCTCAAGAAATTAGTTTCCATGTCAGGGGCTAGAAGGACTCAAGTACACCTTTTATCATTCCCTTCACCATTTCTCCCCCCCCCACCCTTCCCTCCTCTCTATTTCTAACCTGAAACATTTTTTCCTCCCTGAGAGAACAAAAGATCTTATGAGTTTGGCCCAGCTGATATCCAAGGCGCATCTGGGTTTGACATTCCTCCTGCTGTATGGGTGTGACAAGACACTGTGGTCAGGGGTGGGACATGGGGCAGCTGACACCTCCTCCAGCTGAAATGGTTCATCCCAGGACCATTCACCAATTCACCAGGGTGAATTAGGGCATCACTCTGATACCTCCTAAGACTTATCTTGTTTCTCTCTCCAAAGTCAGAAAACTACCTTTAACTTCTTCCTACCTCAAATGCTTGAGGCCCAGAGTCAGAGTCATTGCAAAGTGGAGAGAAAGAGGGAAAAGAAGGCAGAGAGATTAAGCTTAATGGGAATGCGTGGCTGTCTGAGAAAGGCCAAGTGACCACAGTGAAAACACAATGATGTAGTTCCAACTGTGTTTCCTGAACTCTTCTCGCAATGGCATTCATAGAATTAAAACGTGCTCCTGGTGTGATGGACAGCATGTGTGGTATTGGTGAAGAATAAATTAACAAAAATGTCCCGAGGAATAGCTATGTGCCCTCAAGTGTGTTAGGTCCCAAGGTCAAAGAAATGGCCACGCCCAGTGCTCCTCGCCCTGGAGGAACTTGCACCTGCATCTAAGTGACCATCTCCATAACTTGGGTGGAGAGGGTGCTTTGAGGTGGAAAATCTTCAGCATGTGGGGAGGCAGGGACTGTGTGGATGTGGTGGTCACAGAAGGCATCTGTGGTGGGGAGATGGGAGACCTGAGTGAAGGAGAGAGGCAGCCAAGTGAATGGGTCACGGGGCACCTTCTTGGAAGCAGGAATGGGTAGCACCTGGCCTATGGCTGCAGCCCGAGTGGCCTTGTGCCTGGCCCATGTACGGACCAGAGGAGGCTCGTATGCCTGCAGTGAGAGCTGCTACACGATTTGGGAGACCCAGTGCAAAATGAAAATGCAGGCCCCTTGGTTCAAAAATTATTAAAACCTCTCAACCATCAACAGCAGAGCGCTGAACCAAGTGTGGGGTCCTTCGACGCCCAGGGCCTGGGCACCTGCACACGGCAGCCCCACTGGCCCTGCCTGAGGAGGGAAAGGAAGTTTGAGAAATATTTGAGCTGGCTGCGGATGGTCTTGGAAGCCGTTGTAGGGACCTTAGATGTTACTCCAAGTATAACAGGAAACATCGCAGGTTCTGAGTAGGACATCAGTGTGGCCTGGCTGTTTCCAGAAGGATTTCTGACACTTTTATGAAGGTCTCAGGAGACCATGTGTGACAGTAAGGAGGCCAGGGAGGTGGCCAAAGAATTGGAATGATGACAATAAATGAAGAACTAATTCAGCATGCCCATCTTCTGTCATAACTGGATACAATATTGTCTTCACCAACTCCCCCATTTGGAATATTCCGTGTTCTTTGGCTCCAGTAATGAATGAAACTGCTCTGGCGCCTGGAGCAGATTTGGGTAATGTGCTCAGAGAACTTAGGCAGAAAGAGAAGCCAGGCTGAACGTGTCCTCTACCTTCTCCGGATGCCTTTTCTCAATTGATTTGACATCAGGTGAGGACGGGAAGTAGAAAGAACAGAAACACATACTTCAGAAAAATTCCATCCTGTGGGTCTCTGATCTGGATTTCCATTTCACTTTCTTTAAAGGAAAAGGAAATTCCTGAGGGCTTAAAGAATGTCTGTCAATGGCTTCCACAGGTGTCACAAGAAGGGAGTGTTGGAATTCTAACAGAGCCAGAAGGGAGGGGCCGGCTCTTAGGCATGATGGAGTTGGTAGCCTCTTCGAAGGGCAACTTGCGATGGGCATCCTCTTTTTCTTCCCCAAGCCACTGAGGAGCACCCTGGAGAGTCCACTTTCTGAATGATGGCTTCGGGAGCAGAGATTGCTGGAATTATGGCAGGGGGATTGAGGGTGATCCTGACCCCCTCAATTACCTCCCTGAGAAAGGAGGTAAAGGTAGTTAAGAAAACAAGGAAGAGGATTAAAACTAGTCACCTGTTTATGAACACTGATGCACTCTAACATGGATGTGTGCCTACCCATAGCAACCTGTGGTTGATCAGGCTCTGTGTTTATGCGGTGAGGAAGAGGTCAGGTCGGTTGCCTAAGGGCAGCTATTTAGAAATGGAGGAATCAGGATTCAAAACCCAGCTCATATTTTCCCCTTCTTGCCAAAACCCTAATAGTGGTAGTTCTTAAAAGCAGTCACTCACTGACTCCTCCCCTGAATCTGTGTTGGCTTACGAGGGTTTTACACAATACATATGGCAGAAATGATGCTATATGACTTCCCAGACTAGATCAGAAAAGGCCAGGCAGCTTTCATCTGATTCTCTTGGAACCCTTGCTCTGGGAATGCTTGCGTTTGCAATGTTCCCTTTTGGATCCTATCGGCTATGCTGTGAGAAGTCATGGCACATGGAGGAGCCACATAAAGCACCTGGATCAAGACCCCAGGGAGCCTAGCTCTGAGCAGCCCAGCCCCAGAGCCAGACAAGGATGCAAAGAAGCAATCTTGGAGCTGAACCCTTTGGGCTAGGCTCCTCTAGTCTTCCCTGCTGAGGTCACAGACATCGTAAAGCCCTCATATACCCATGCTTTTCTGGGCCCTTTCCATATTTTCTACCTATAGAATTCATAAACATAATCTAAGGGTGGTTGTTTTATGCCATTAAGTTTGGGATAGTTGGTTATGCAGAGAAAGACAACATACCTAATGGTTTGGCTGTGGGCTGACTTGATGGTATAAATGGACCTAAGATCACAAGTCTAATAGGAATGAGCACTATGTGCCATGGTTCTGAAATATATGGACTACAGAGACAACAAATTAATTCTTTATTTCTTATCACCTGTGGTCCAGTTCCAGAGGAATGCCATTCATTCTCTTAAATCCTGTCATTTAAGTGACAGATGTCTGAAATGAGAGGTTCTTGGACCAAACAATCAATATATCTCTCTATATAAAGTTTAAATAAAATCTTTCTGGTTTACATAAGATCATTGAAGTCTCCTTTATCCCAATAGTTCCATGCTCTGTAATCCGTAGAGTTATTTGGAATAGCATGGTAAATGACATTTATAAATCAATCTCTGGTGGGAACAATTTTAATCCACTGAGCCACCCAGGCGCCCCTGGTGGGAGCAATTTTAAATCAAAGTACTTGAATAACCTCATTTTTTTTTTTTTCAAAAGTAGTATGTTTTAGGCTACATCTCCTTTATGAGGAGGCTTTGTCAAATTTGTTATTTATTCATGTACCCAAACCATATCCAGATTACACTTGAGCCCCCTCCGAGGCCTCTATGTACTATTTAATTGCTTTTGACAGGCATGATATCCCATAAAAGATATGACTTTCCTCTGAAAACCTCCTTCAGCTAAAAATACATTGTATTGAAAATAAAGTGGTTACGTCATCTAAATTTGATTCTCTGTAGCATCTTGTAAAATCTCATGACCATAGAGAATGAGCTCTTAAACCTGATTTCAGGGTGTCTGGAAAAAGACATGGGCATGAGGACAGGAGTGCACTGTCCTCATGCCTGGGAACCAGGAAGCACTTTCAAGTCCCTTTTTCCAGGCTCTAAGTGCACCAATGCTTGGGCTTTCTGAAGGAAAATCATTCCTGAGGAACAACTTTTGAGGGGGGATACTGAAGTTCTTAGAGCAGAGCATGGGCAAACATCTGGGGCAGAACCAAGAGAGAGAACACGTCGTAGCTAAAAAGAAGGCATTTGGCAAGAGCTGAGGATGGGGACAGGAGAAGAAAGCAGTGGGTGACTGAAGTCACGCCAGGAGCTCTGAATATTCTTGTCACCAGGGCGCCTATCTTTAGCCTAATGGCGAAAACTGCGTGGTTTTCCTGGCCGACCGTCTGCCTCCCGGGGCCTGCTTGTTGCCCGGATCCCGCGAACTCCAGATTCCTTCTGGGAGTGTGCAGGAAGGACTGTGGCAGAAACCACATGAAAGACTTGGGTTTCGGCAGTGATAAATCTTCTGGAAGATGAAATGGCTCTGATGACTTGCGTGCTGCCATCTGGACTGTGGTCATTTGGGAGGTTAACTCTTTCCTTGTTGCAGTTGGTGTGGCCAGCACTGCTTGTATTGTTGGATTAAAGACAAAACAAAGGGAACCCACCTCACTGCCACAAAGTTCTGGCCTAAACACAGCTAGAGGTCTGCCTGGGAGCTTGTCAGGAATGACTCATAAGGCTCCTTGAAGCCAGAGGCTCCAGTAAATCTAAACATTTGATAATGCTTGTTTTTGTTTAATTTATGAGGCAAGGCCAAATAGTCAAACCTACTGCCAGGCACGAGGGCAGGCAGCTTTTTGTAAAAACATAGGGCGTTTCCTCAGGATTCCAAGAACACCTATGTCATCGTGCTGTTTCTAGACTTCAGGTTTACTTTGCAATGAGAAACACATAGAGAGCTTCAACTCACGTTCAGCTTGGTTGAAAGGGCCTTGAGAATTGATGCTGCGTTTCATATATGTTCATACACCCACAAAGTAAATATGCTTGTAAGGTCAGGTTCTCCGGAAGTCACTCTCTGAGGTGAGGATTTGAATGGGAGGGCTTTATTAAGGAAGTACTTGTGGGAGGACCCATCTGGAGAGAGGGAAGCAGAACATTAAAGGGAGGGAGCCAAATGGGGGAGCTATTTCAGGCTGAGGTCTGAGGGCGTGGCATCCCCCTGATGCTGTAGGGGACTTTAGTGCATGGTCAATCCTGTTTGCCCCAACTGGCAGCAAAGGAATGAAGCAGTCCCACTCTCTAGGCATAGAGCCCCTGGGAAATAACACCAATAAAAATTTTCTAGTGCAAATATAATTTGGTGAGACTAAGATTTGGTGAGCCCATTTTTTGTCAGCTGCCATAGAATATAGATAGATGTTCCAATATGGTAAAGTGTGAGTGAGCGTTTCAGTTTCTGTTATGAATCAATGGCCTCCAATGCTAAGGCCCTCTCTTCTCAAAGGAAGTTGAGGAATAAGTTGAGATCAGACTGAGAAGTTTCGACATGGCCTCGTTTTCCCAGAAAATGGCGCTCCTCACATTTCCAGTTATTATTAGTACTTTCCACGGCAACAATCCTGCCTTCCATAGTACAAAGGAATCAGAAGAAATAAGATCCAGCCTATACGGAATGGCTAGGTTTCCATTCGTTTGGCCACCAAATATCTATTGTGTACCTGCTATGGTCCAGGACTCGTGGTCAGTTTTGGAGATGCAAAGCAACAAAAGATATATCTGTAAATGGGTCAGCGTCCTTGGAACAGAGGCTAGGAAGGACGGAGGGAGACACGGAACTGGAAAGGTAAGCAGGAACTATTTCAGGGAGCTTCTTAAAAACTATGTTAAAAGCAATGAATTTTTATTGGTCATATTTCCCGGGGCTCATCTGCTTTGAAAAATATTATCAGCTTTCTAATTTCCCCCTCTCCCCATTCTAGGAGAATCAGAGACCACATGATGCAAATATATCCAGATGCCTCCCCCTCCAGTTCCAAATCAAGATTTCCATGTAAACTACCCCTCGAGGGCACAGATTTTACAGAGTATAGATGATTATATTCTTTCATGTTTCTGTCTTCTTTCCTGCCTCTTTTCCTGAATTCTTTTAGCGTCTGGGCATATGATACTCACTTAAAGTAATCAGAAAATAGATTAAAATTTTAAATTATTTTAGGAATCTTTTTCCTCTTCTAACTTAAATCATGTAACTTTTGTATTGGCATGGACAGTCTTAAACTTCTTAATGAGCTACATGTTGATGTTTCATTATTGATATGCAAAAGAAGTATTTTGTAATTATATGAATGCAATCCTTAAAAAAAAGAGAGAATAGTTGTAAGAATGACATTCCTGAATTGAATTGAGTCCTTACTTGGGTTTGGCACTATAGAAACAGGTTTTTTTCAGTCTTCTTTTCTTTCTAGAGTTCTAATTATCCTAATTACCTGAGTGGTATGAATCTTAATTCCTTTTTTTTTTTTTTTTGATGACTTAAAATTTTCTGGTTCAAACTAACACCCACCAGATCTCCTGGTGGGGGTCGGGGGAGGATGGCCGAACTATGGAAAGCTGGTTAAAGACAGCCATATTTTTGCATCACCCATGAGCCCAGAATGTGCTCCCACTGACTGTATCTTTCACTGATAGGACACTGTGAGGCACCAGCTTGTTCAGGTATATTTGAGGTGTGTTGTCTACAAGGATCCCTACATGAAAAAGTGAACTCTACATCCTGGATGGTATTGGTACAAAAGAAGGATCATAAATAGGCCCCAAGCAAAAGGTGATTGTAAGAATGAATAATAGCCCAAATTTATCACACTCAGCTATATGGTACTATCTCTACAACATAAGAGAGATAATGAATGACTTAACAAAACTATCAATAACTTAATACACTTAAAAAAAATCCAAACTGAAAGATTGATGCACCACTTAAGAATATGTAACTTAAAATCAAAATACCAAGGTTTGAGTCTAACTGTATGATTCTGAGCAAGTTGTTTAGTCTTTGTTTTGTAAAATATAAATAATAGGCAAAACAGGAATAATAAGAATAATATAATAATAATAATAATAGGAAGGAGGAGGAGGAGTAGATGACAATATGTTGGAGTCTTCACCCCCAGCACTTGTGGATTTGACAATCTTTGGAAATAAGGTCCTTGCAGATATAATCAAGTTAGGATGAAGTCATCCAGGTGGGTCTAATTCAATATTACTGGTATTCTTATTCAAAGAGGAGAATAGACCCAGGGACAGACACACAAGGAGACTGCCATGTGAAAACAGAATAGAAATGACAATGAAACATCCACAAGTCAAGGCAAGGACAACCAGGGATTTCTGGTGACACCAGAAGCTAGCAAAAGGCATGGCCCAGTTTCTTTCCTAGAAGCAACAGAGAAAGCATAGCTCTGTTCTCAGAGAGATGGTTTGGATGAACCAGAGAGGTGGTTTAGGTCCAAAATCAAGGATCCAAAATCCATGATTTTGGATGTCTAGTTTCCAGAACCATGAGAGAATAAATTTGTCTTGTTTTAAGCCGCCTTGTCTGTGGTACTCTGTTACAGCAGCCCTGCAAATTGTATATGGATGCCCTTTGTAAAGTTTGTAAGTTACTGGTCAGGACACTTTCTTTTTCAAGAAAACAGAAAATTAAACTAGAAAGTGGAAAAAAGGAAATTTACTGACTCAAGGAGTAGAACTCAGGGAAAGGACTCTTATGTCTCAGCTCAGAATATTTCATCATTTTCTAAGAAATCCTGTAATGTTACTTGTAGTCCCAGACACACATCTTCTCAGGTCAAGTTCAGGTGAAAAAGGAGGTGACTTCCTGTAGCTTCCAAAGAAGTTCTGGGTGTACCAACTCAAGGCACATATTTCTGAACCAATCAGTACATGATGTTCCACGTGGTCAAGTTGGGTCATAGGCGCCCCCACCCCCGCCCTCAGCCGAAATAAGGGTTGAGCCTTTCTTGAACCACATGTGGTGAGATGGGACAGGAAAGGTTTCTTGAAAAAAGTTAATGGTGTTACTAGAAGAAAAGAAAAGAAATGTGCCATGTCTTCCTCCAGCTTCTGTCCCATTTCTTTGCTTATCTTCAGCAAAATGTCTCAAAAGAATTGCCTATTGTCACAGCCTCAGCCTCTTATAATCTACTGGGTGGGCTTCTGTTCCATTGCCTCACAGATGGGCATCTCCAAGGTCACCAATGGCTTCTGATGGACTCCAGCGTGCAAAGCCAGATCACAGTCTGTTCTTGTAGGTCTCAGCATCTCACCAGATGACTAGAACCACTCCCTCCTCCATAAGCATGGGCATCTTATCTGTCAGCCACTGCTTGCTCCTGCCTTCCTTCCTTGCTCCTCTCTGTCTATAAGGAGGCCACCATCCATCCTTTAGCTGTACTTTCTCTGGATGATTGAGGCATTAAATACAAAATGCTTGCCAATGGCTCCCAAATTGAAATCCCCCCATACTGATTTCTCCCCTGGGCTCCAGATCTGCTTTTCACTTTTGTGGATTTTACCTTTACTGGCTTGGCTCTCCAGGCTCTGTCTGATACCTTGACCTCATCTCAGCTACTGCAATGGCTCACCTGGCCTCCTGCTTCAGCCTCTCACTCAACTCCCTGCTTCTACTGCTGCTAACACGATTGTGTTAGAAACCACAATGAGGGGCGCCTGGGTGGCTCAGTGGTTTGGGCTGCTGCCTTCGGCTCGGGTCATGATC
>NC_081565.1:63768434-63771536 GCF_022355385.1 Mustela nigripes | reverse complement strand
TTGAGGGGCGCCTGGGTGGCTCAGTGGTTTGGGCTGCTGCCTTCGGCTCGGGTCATGATCTCAGGGTCCTGGGATCGAGCCCCACATCGGGCTCTCTGCTCCACAGGAAGCCTGATTCCCTCTCTCTCTCTCTCTGCCTGCCTCTCTGCCTACTTGTGATCTCTGTCTGTCAAATAAATAAATAAAATCTTTAAAAAAAAAAAAAAGAAACCACAATGAAATTGAAGGTACTCTTCTTCTCCATCCCCCGCACCGGCTTTCCTCAGCACTTGACATTCAAGTAAAATAAAATCCCAAATACTTACCCCAAGCTTCCAAAGTTGTGTATGCTCCAATCCTGCCTGCCCCAAGGACCAAGTGAGGGGAGTGGTCAGCTTTGGATGTGGACAGGAAGAGGATGCATTTGCCAAAGAAGACATAAAAATCATGGTAAAACGCAGTTACTCTGCCTTCTAATATCATCATGAATCAGCAATTCCAAAGTATCTAAATGCTAAAAATACTCTTGTGAAAAAAGCACTTGTTGGTCTGAGTTCCAAACAATTGCAGAAAGGATGTAGAGTTTTGATGACACATAGGTAATCTGTAAATGAGCATATTTTCATCCCTATCCTTTAATGAACTTTGTATTTTACGTGGAAGTTAATTGGGAGTTCTCCCAGATATATTAGTTAGGGAAGACTCAGCCACACACATATGCTCGTTCCAAGAGTGAATTTTTAACAGTTTGAGATCATTCAAGCTCTCTTTGGACACTGTATGTAGCCAACCCAATGAGACATAAATGCTTATAAAGATGAAAACTAGGCATTGACTTGCTTCAGTTCTGTTTTCTACTGTGTCTACTTGAAGCTTTTATTTGTATTCAAAATGCAAAATCAAAATTTCTTCTTCTTTAATTGCCAGTGATTTAATAACTTAAGAATAAATAAAATGATTCTTGTGGATTGCTGCATAATTCTTATAGAAAACAATTTGTCATATAGAGGGAGCAAGTGTTAAAAACATCTCTTGACCTTGCTTCGGTAGGTTGGACCTTGTAAGCTTGATCATAACTGAGCCTTTACTCCAGCTCAGTGGCTCTCAAACACAATTCTGCCCCCAGGGGACATTTGGCAAAGTCTGGAGACATTCTGATTGCCCTAAGTGTGGATAGGGCGAGGGAGCTGCTACGAGTACTTACTTAGTAGGTAGTACATGGGAATGCTGCTAAGTAAGCATCCTACCGTGCATAGGACAGTCGCCCAAAAGAAAGAATTATCCAGACTAAAATGTCAACAGTGCCATGATTGAGTCACCTGCTGTTCTCTCTGCCTCAAAATGCCCTTTCCTCAGAGCTTCTCACGGCTCATTCTGTGGCACTCAAGTCTCCAAATAAGAGTCACCTCCTTGTGGAGCCTTCTTCTGACCCCCATCTGGAGTATAGCCTCTCTGATCACTCACCCTCATATCACCTTATTTTATTTTCTTCATAACATTTTTCACCACCAGAGATTAACTTTCTTGCTCATGAGTTTGCTGTCCGTTGCTCATTTCTCTTCTGTGAATGGAAGCACACTTCTCTAAGCACAAGGCCTTGCTCACTGTTGTATCCCCTGAGCTTAGAGAAGTAAATGACACTGAATATGAGCTCAATAACAATGTATATAGCGAACGAATGGACAAGAACAAGACAACAGATGTCTACTAAATTCCTACAGTAATGCAAGTACAGCTTCACTGTTTTTCTCTATTTATTGGGGGCTTCTCACTTTGCTTTACTCAACAGGCATTCACATACCTACAGATCAGAATCACACTTCTGATTGTCCCAAGTCAGGATGGAAATACTCTTTTTAACATAGACACTCAGTGTTCTTTCTTCTTCTTCTTCTTCTTTTTTTTTTTTTCATGTCAGTATTCCAGTCAACTGGTAGTTCTTTCTTGAACATATTGAACTGCTTCTCTACTCCTTTTGGGCATATAGTTTTAGACTTGAGCAAGAGTGATAAATACTAAATGCAAGAAGGTAATTTTCTCATTGATCTCTCAGACATCCTGCAATCCTTGATTATGCCTGTGATTATATCTGCTTTTTAAATGATATCCATATATTATTAGGGCAGGTTACATTATTATTCACCATGATAAACTTATTTTGGTGGTAGAAGAGGGAGAATTACACAGAGTAATTTCTTTTAAATGTCTATTTTTTAAATTAATTAATTTTTGAACAACTTTTTTTTAAAGTTTTTATTTATTTATTTGAGAGAGAGAGAGTGAGAGAGAGCATGAGAGGCGAGAAGGTCAGAGGGAGAAGCAGACTCCCCATGGAGCTGGGAGCCTGATGCGGGACTCGATCCTGGGACTCTGGGACCGTGACCTGAGCTGAAGGCAGTTGCTTAACCAACTGAGCCACCCAGGCACCCTAAATAACTATTTTAAAAAATTTATTTGATAGAGAGAGAAAAAAGGAGAAGCAGGGGGAGCAGCAGAGGGAGAGGGAGAAGCAGGCTCCCCACTGGGAGGCAGGGAGCCCAACACAGGGCTCAATTCCAGGACCCTGGGTTCATGACCTGCACCAAAGGCAAACATTTAATTGATTGGGCCATGCAGATGCCCCTTAAATATTTTTTAATTGTCAACGTTCCTCCCATAGTAGGAGTGAGATGCCTTACAAATACTGGTGTAGATGGGTACCAGGAAGTAAAGCATGGCTCCTGGGGGAGCTTCCAAGAATTGACAGTCCTTTTGCAGGGGGGATAAGATAAACATCAATCAGCTATGACACAACCTATACAACATTCTATCCCTTGGGATTGGTGTAGCTGAAATGTCCCTGAAGTCCAGTTGTTAGACGTGGTAGAAAATGGAAGACTCTGTGGAGGAGGTGAAAGGGAGTTGGGCTGTGAAGGTGGGGATGGATTCAGATGTGGAATGCAGGGGTGGGGTGAGGGGGAAAAGGACCAAGAGCAATGTAACCTGAGGGCATTTCATGAGCCAACCACAAAACCCAATGCACATAGTGTGCAGCAAATAGCAAGTATTCTGATTTGATCAGAATAGGGTTACAGAGATGAATGGATCAAGAAGATGTGGTATATATACACAATGGAATACTAT
>NC_081565.1:63746463-63758434 GCF_022355385.1 Mustela nigripes | reverse complement strand
GGGGGGGGGTTATGGACACTGGGGAGGGTATGTGCTTTGGTGAGTGCTGTGAAGTGTGTAAACCCGGCGATTCACAGACCTGTACCCCTGGAGATAAAATATATGTTTATAAAAAATAAAAAAAAAATAAACGATATTGGGAAAACTGGACAGCTGCTTATAGAATGAAACTGGGCCACTTTCTTATACCATACTCCAAAAGAATTTCAAAATGGGTTAAAGACCTAAGTGTGAGACATGCAACCATGAAAATCTTAGAAGACAACACAGGTAGTAACCTCATTTACATTTTTTCCAATAACACTCATTCAACAGATTCATTGTTTCTCATCATATGTAGTGGATATTATTAAAACCATGATATTGGCATGTTGCATTAGTATATGGATTTAGGCTTAACAGAAAGGAGAGTTAGGAGAGTATCCTAATTTTATACCACTTAAGATCAGAATCTGATTTTTATTTTTTCTCATCTGCATGCTTCTACTGGGGTTTAATCATAAAGTCTTTGACAGAATATTTGTAATCTGGAATCTTCTAAAATCATATGACTTAGCCTATGGCATCAGACTAATAAACACTGAAAAACATTTCAAATACCTTCTCAGTAAGAAAAAGCTGAGTATAGAAAAGGTCTGTTGGTAACTTGGTGTCACTAAATAAAGCCTGCTGGGTCTCCTACAACATATCAGATGGAGACCCCTCCAGCATGGGGATTGGATGTGCTGCCTGTGGATGCTGTGCCTGAGGAAGACGGAGGGTGGCTCTTCTGAAAATAAGATGGGGGTACCTGCTAAGGTCACCTTGAACGAATGATACCTGCTGTTTCATTACAATAAACAGTTATGGAAGATTCAGGCCCATAGCAGAATTTAAACATCTGAAGGCATAAAGATCTTCCCGGAATGGCATTTCACAAATTACCACTAATAACCATTTGTAACCACATGGAGGAGAATGTTACCAGATTCTAATGGTGAAACACTGAATCTCATGTTGGATCCCTATCGTGCAGCCCTGTGGTGCCATGTCTTCATTTATTGGTCGCCTATGCGGCTGTCTCCCGCTGAGATTTAATTTATTTCTATTTTTTTAAGATCAGTTTATTTTCCAAATTAAGTGGATATTTGTTTGTTTTTGAGAATTTTAGTTAAGATGCTGTCTTTCTTACTTGGCCAGACTATTTGTCCCAGCAGTGTCTTAAACCAAGGGCAGGGCTGCTAGGCATGGGATATTCACAGCTGTTTCAAACTGTCTCTTAAGCTGTCCATTACCATGGCTTGTAAGAAAATTGTTCCAACAAAATAGCTGAGTCAAGGCTCATGAATTCTTTGTTCCACCAAATAAGTTTTATGAACTTCATGACATCCTCACTTTATTTTGGTTTCATTAATACTTGTATTTATTCAACATACATGATTAGTTAGACTTAGGAACCTGAATGTCCTGGGTTATTTTAAGTAGGAATTTGTGCTTTTGCTGTCTAGTTTATTGGTTAATTATAAATCATCCCTAAACCTGTTCTCTTAATGAGAGATGACAGAAGTCCCCTTGCACTTCTCTGCTAATGAACAGTATTACTTATGATTACACATGAATTGGTACAAGTGTTCTCTTGCCTGACTTGTCCTTTTCTGACTCTTAACTTAGTTTTTCAATTTAGATTATTTGTTGGTAGATGAGCAGAACAATTACCCAAATTAGTAAGGTTTAGAAGATTGCTTGCCCACGATGCCTCCAACCCGATGTGAGCATGGTATTTCTGCAGTTTCAGTGTCTTAACTCCAGGAAGACACAGAAATGAAAGATAGTCACTAACTTCAAATTGTTATTGAAAGATATGTTACAGATAATTTTATAAAAGTCAACTAGGTGACGTGCAGTTGCTCTCCAGGCAATGGCTAAGATTAAAGTGTATTCTTTGAAGTCTGTTAGCATTTCAACTTTTTGTCTTTTAGGTTTAACTGGGAGGAGTGAAGTAATAAAAGTATGTGTCTCTAGGGGTGATTAGAAAATAGTAAACATGTTTCTTTGTTGGAGAAGGGCCAACAGTTTTATTTTCCTAGGAAATCCAAAGCCTGAGCAATCAAATCGATAAGACATTTTAAATAAAATAACAGAAAAATACTTGGATGGGAAACTCCAGTTGTTGGTTAGTTTTACCCCAAATTGTTAAGTATGTGGATTTTGTTTGAGGTCCCCTTGCTTTCCACCCCCTCCAAATGATGATAATTAGAATGTCTGCAATTGACCATAAAATACTTGCCAAGAGCCTAGCACTCTCAGTTGCTCTAACCAAAACCCCCCACCTAAGATGGTGAGCTTGCATCCTACCAGAGAGGACTTGTTCAGAGGCCATTCCTGGACCAACATGTGGAGGTTTTTAATTAGCATAGTGAATGTCAAAAATGAGATTTTATTGATGAAAATAGTAGTCTGTTGACTGTCATGAAAAAGTTAAATTTAAAAGTATTAAAAGATGCATGGATTAACTAAAAGTTGTTTTTGTTTTGTTTTTTTAATTTCAATGTTTCCCCCCATTGAATGTAAAGGATGTAAGACCCTAGTGAGTCTGTAGCTTGTGCCCTATGCCATGGTCTTCATGCTTGATCCCTAAACAGTCCTATGTCCAGGCATTGGTTAAGGGTCTGATGAGGTTAACTAATAAGGTTAATAGAGTCCTGCTTCTGGAATACTGTTGCATTTTTCTCAGATGAGACCCTCATGAAAGGCAGTGGTCAGAGCACCTAAAAGGGTAGGAGGCTGGGACCTTGTGGGGCCAACGAAACAGGTGGTAAGAAATGTCTGGGGTCTCCTTGCCTTCATATGTGTGTTTGATAAATATTTGGAAGGCAGCAGAATTTGTGAGACTTGCTTTCATTATAACCTGACAGTGAGTTTGTGGGGGGAAGTCGCTAACCCTTACTGCAGAAAACTTCTTCCTCACCGCTTTCACCAAAATCCAAAGGGAACCTAAGAGTGGTACATGGCCAGACTGGCTTGGGTTATTTTGGAACACATCTTTTCTTCTCTTCCGATTGCCTTTCCTTTTATCCCTCTGTGTATCTTCTTCAAACCATACAGGTTTTGCAAGGATCCTGAGCTCTCCGTGCTCACCTCTCTTGGTCCTCTCCTTTCCTCTGTCTTCTCCCCTCACCCACACACCCAAGAACAAACTATTAGCCTATTGTTAAGACTCAGTTGCTGAAAGTCTCCAGGGAATTCCCTTTTAAGCCCAAGAAACAAAATTTAACCACAGAACTTCAGGCATCAGGAAGAGAATAAAGGAAGGGTTTTAGGTCTGTTGTCATCCAGCTACTTTTATCTAGTATGTGAAGTTCAGCCCAGGCAGTAGCAGGCAATTATTGGACAGTGCCAAGGGGAGATGGGGACAGTTCTGAGAAAAGCTGGCACTGGAGTGCCATTTGTATTCTGTCCTATGTGTTCTGCACTCAGAATTCCAGGCTCTGAACTTCCCCAATTTCTTGTACTGTGAAACCTTTTACTTACTGACTCCTTAGCATCCAATGTCCTGAAAACTCATCACTGCACCAATATCAGGGATATTATTGGGCTCATGTAGTATTTTTAACTAATCTACTTGATAATCATCACAGCCTTGCAGGTTCCAAATCCAGAGGGAGAACCAATGGGGGAGATGTTGGGGATCAGAAAGTCCAGAAAAGGTGATTTTAAGTAGAGGTCTTTGCCTGTCTCCCTAGTTGTTTAATGTGTCTACCTGTCAGCTTCAGCTTCACAGACTGCTGGTCTCCTACAGTGATATTCTACTTATAAAAAAAAACAAACTAAGGAAGTGTTTTTTTCTTTTGTTCCTCTTGCTCTCCAAATTCATGGGTTGCAATTGTTCATAATCATTTTAACAGTGATAACAATAATACAATGAGTGAACATCTTGCCTGCATAGGAATGTCATACATTCTATATTAAAAAATATAATTACATGTTCACCTGAAACTAATGTAACATTTTGTGTCAGCTAAAAAATTAGAAAACACATATATAATTAATAAATAGACATATGTCAACATTTATATATTTACATGAGAACATTTCCATGAAGTTAAAGTGAAATGAGATGGTAGATGTTTTTATTTTTATTTTATAAAGAAACTAGCAGGTGCGGTTCGTACCCCACCTATATTCCTGGGTCGTGGGGCTTTAGCACCTATCGTGATCTCCTTCCTGAGGATAAACAATGTTTCTCTTCCCTGCTTACTAGAAGCAGAAGCATCATGGGAAATCATCCACCCCCACCCAGACACCTTTCCAATGATTGACTGAATGGATATATAAATGCCCCAGCTCACTCCACTCTGTAGCTATACCTCTGTAGTGTATTATACCTTGCAGTGTGTCCTGTACCATTGCCTATAGTTTCTTCCCAGAATTAAGTTCCAGCTTTAGTCCAGGAGACAACAGGCATATAGGACGTGCCCTTAACAATGTGTCTGTGGGGCGCCTGGGTGGCTCCCTCTGTTCAGAGGTCAACAGTATGGAACCAATTTCTTCAACTCTACTGACCCTACCTGCAGATCTTAATGTCTCCTTTACTGTGTGTATATTCATGGCTCTATCAATATCCTCTTTGATTTAAATAGCTCTTTGAATTATATTCTACTTAGTAGATTGTACCAACGTTGCTCATCTTCTACCTGAAGAGCACAGGACTAAAAAGACTTCATGATTATTAATGCACTGATCTATGTGTGATTTCAGGGCACAGAAAAAATACTGGGTCTAATATGCAAATTATGAGTGAAAAAATTGCAGACCAGGCCATTAGAAGACTGCTTAGGCCTGGGAAGAGACATGATCTTTTAGTTCATTCAGAAAACCATTTATCAACTACCTACTTTGTACTGGGAACTGGACATGCTAAGAGCATTCTAATGGATCCAGAGAAGCTGACAACTTACTGCTTTTGTTTGTGTGTTTGTTTGTTTGCTGAAAATTAGTCAGTGTTTTGCTTGTATCTCTCACATAACATTTTATTTCCATGTCTTGCATTTATTAATTTGTGTATTTATCTTTTCCCTTTCATTAGATTGTAAGCACTTTCACGACAAATGTTTGGTCTTATTTATATACCATTTGCCTAAGTGCCATGTAAAAACAAACAAACAAACAAAAAAACTCAAAGAAAATTGCTAACCTGAACTGAGAAGTCGATGCCTTCTTTTTTAGGCCTGTGCTTGAGCTAGCAACACAATTTAGGACTCTTGACTTCACATTCTTAGCTTCTTTTCCCTCTATTTACAATTCATAACATAATTTGTGATATAAATGCCTTGGTGTCTGAAGAGTTTATTATTAATGGGACCATGTGAGTGCTTGATGTGGCAACATGTATGAATGCCTATTTGGATAATATTTTTTAATTGTTAGATTTTATTCTGACTCAGCAGATTATCTCTTTCACTGGCTCCTATAAATGGGGCCTAAGGTTCTGGGTGGCAAAAATGCAGCCTGTGGACCACATGTGTTCTCTAGGCCATATTCATATTCATGGAGAATTCTTGAATTCTAGATGCAACCCAGGTTTTGGGTACAACTGAGGCATGGCCTTAAAACAGCCATGCCTCAGAAATTTTGAGCCAGTGATGGTGTCAGTCCCTGAAAAATACGTTGCACCCCCTGCCCCACCTCCGCCCCCACACAGTCTTTAACTTTCAACCTAGTTCTCAAGCTTTGGCCTGCTTTTAATTGAGTCCTTGGGAATTCACAAGAAATCTTAGCACGCACTTTTCTGTTTGTCACTCTTTTCTCCAACTTGATCCTGTCAGCTTTCGCCCTTGTCTTTATTCTGATCCTCTTCTCTCCTCCCCCATTCCAGAACCTCAACACCCTCCTCCAACCCCCACAAGGGAAAAACCTACACCCTGGCCTGGTTGAACAGCATCGACTTAAACAACAACAACTTTGGCTGAAGCCTAGCACCAAAGAGTTCTAATCCTGTGATATGGATTAAATTCAAGTACAAGAATGAGATTGTACTATAAAATGGATATAACAAGAACGAGATCAAAACCATTCAACCTTGTGGATGGTAAACATGTGGCATTTATGCTTTCAGCTGACCCTCCAATGTCAATGATGTGCACTGGTACTTTCCTAAAGTTCTTTCCCACCGAGTCTGGACATGATTAAAGAATCCTAAACACCGTATCTACCACCTTCAAATGTAACTAGTCCATAATTTGGGATATATTTTTTTAAATCCTCCTTTGAATGTCTTCTCTTGTTGGGTGAGAAGAATTCATCTTTAAAGGAAGGTTACTTCAAGTGTGGTTTCTTTTTTTTTTTTTTTTAAGATTTTATTTATTTATTTGACAGACAAAGATCGATCACAAGTAGGCAGAGAGGTAGGCAGGGAGAGAGGAGGAAGCAGGCTCCCTGCCAAGCAGAGAGCCCGATGCGGGGTTGGATCCCAGGACCCTGGGACCATGACCTGAGCTGAAGGCAGAGGCTTTAACCCACTGAGCCACCCAGGTGCCCCTCAAGTGTGGTTTCTAAGCCAGCAGCGTGAACATCACCTGGAAGTTTGTTAGAAATGGAAGTTCTCTAACTCTTACCCAGATCTAGTCAGATCTTTTGAGGATAGAGCCTAGGAACCCATGAGTCGTCATTGTTTTTATTGTTGCAAAATATACATAGTATAAATATACTCTTTAACAATTTGTATAGTGTACAATTCAGTATCAATCATTAAATGCAGTGTTACTGTAGGCTAGCTATTACCATGATCCATTTCCAGAACTTTTTCATCATCCTAAACAGGAACTCTGTAACTGCTAAATAGTAATTCCCCATTACTCCCACCCATTCCCAGTCCCTGGTTACTTCTACTTTCTATCTCTCTGTATTTGCCTATTCTTTATACCTCATATAATGCAATCATACAACATTTTCCTTTCTGTAGCTGGCTTATTTCCCTTAGCATAATGCTTTTAAGATTCATCTATGTTATAGCATGTATCTGAATTTCATTGGTTTTTTATTTTTTACAGCTGGCTAATATTCCATTGCATGTATAGACCACATTTTGTTTAGCTTTTGCTCTATTGATGAATCTGAACTGTTTCAAACTTTTAGCTCTTATGGGTAATACTACTATAAACATTGATGTACAGCATACCTTTGAGTCCTTGCTTTTATTTATTTTTAGATTTTATTTATTTATTCTGAGAGAGAAAGAGAGAGAGATCGATCCTGTGTGTGAGAGAGTCAAGGGAGGGGCAGAGGCAGAAGGAGAGAAAGAATCTCAAGCAGGCTCTATGGAGCCTGACTTGGGGCTTGATCCCATGACCCTGAAATCATGATGAGAGCTAAAATCAAAAGCCAGATGCTTAACTGACTGAGCCACATAGGCACCCTAAGTCCTTTTAATTCCTGTGAGTATGCACTAAGAAGTGGACTTACTGGATCATTTGGTAATTCTATGTTAACTCTCTAAGGAACCGCTAAACTGTTTTCCATAGTGGTTGCACTATTTTGCATTCTTACCAGCAACATACAAGGTTCTAATTTCTTCAAATCATAGCTAACACTTGCTGTTTATATATATATATTTTTTTAATTAAATTTAATTTATTTGACAGTGAGAGAGAGATCACAAGTAGGCAGAGAGGCAGCCAGAGAGAGAGGGGGAAGCAGGCTCCCTGCTGAGCAGAAAGCCCGGTGTGGGGCTCGATCCCAGGACCCTGAGATCATGATCTGAGCCGAAGGCAGAGGCTTAACCCACTGAGCCACCCAGGCGCTCATACATATATATATATATTATATATAATATATATATAATATCTATATATCTATCTATAGATAGATAGATAGATAATAGGCATCCTAATGCGTACGAATTGGTATCTCACTGAGGTTTTAATTGACATTTCCCTAATGACAAATGATGGTAAACATCTTTTCATGTGCTTATCAGCCATTTATATATCTTCTTTGGAGAAACATCTATTCAAATCTTTTGCCCATTTTTGAGTTGGGTTGTTAATCTTTTACTGTCGAGTTTTGGGAATTTTCCATATATTGTGGTTTTTAATCCCTTATCAGATATATTATTGGTAAATATTTTCTCCCATTCTTTGGGTTGTTTTGTCAATCTCTTGAAAGTGTTCTTTGATGCACAAAAGATTTTTATGTTTGTGATGTTCAACTTATCTGTTTTTTTGTTTCCTGTTTAAGAAATCATTGCCAAATCCAATGTCATGAAATATTTTCCCTATTTTTTCCTAAGAGGTCACCAAATATAATATAATATAATATAATATAATATAATATAATATAATATAATATAAAGTTTTATCTCTTATATTTTAATTTTAGCTATTAAGTCTTTGATTCATTTGAGGTAATTTTTGTACATGGTATAAGGATCTAGCTTCATTCTTTTGCATGTGGATGTTCAGTTTTGCCAGTACATTTATTGAAAAGATTGTCCTTTTCCCATTGAAGGATCTTTGCACCCTGGTAACAACCTGTTTTTTTTTGGTTTTTTTTTTTTTTAGTTGAGAGAGAGACAGTGAGAGAGAGCATGATAAGTGAGAAGGTCAGAGGGAGAAGCAGACTCCCCATGGAGCTGGGAGCCCGATGCAGGACTCAATCCCGGGACTCCAGGACCGTGACCTGAGCCGAAGGCAGTTGCCCAACCAACTGAGCCACCCAGGCGCCCCAACAACCTGTGTTTTGACTAAACCTCCAGGTAACTCTAATGTACACTGAAATTTGAGAGCCACTTTGCTGAATGGGTTTTATCCTTTATCTTAGACTTAACCAACATAAGATATGCCAGTCATAACTTGGCTTTACCAATGCATAGAAGGCATTTTATCTTGAAATTTGAAGAGTCTCACTATAATCATCTAACTATAATCATCCTAGACATTGAGAGTACTCATATCAAAAAGGAAAATGTTACCAATTTAACGTTTGTTAAATTTGTTAACATTTTAACAACAGTAAGTGATCCACTCAATTATTCTCATTGCTCTGCTAGAATTAACCATAAGAAAAGACCCATGACACTTGATTAATTGGGCTCTAAAAATCGTTTTCTAACAGATACTCTTAAAAAGATTTTTACCAAACTTGATCTTAAACTTGTTTATGCTAAGCAATGTTCATCTCAAGTTTTAGTGTAGAGAGTTAATGAGACTAAAAAATTTTTTAAAAGATTTTATTTATTTATTTGACAGACAGAGATCACAAGTAGGCAGAGAGGTAGGCAGAGAGAGAGAGAGAGGGAAGCAGGCTCCCTGCTGAGCAGAGAGCCTAATGCAGGGCTCAATCCCAGGACCCTGAGATCATTACCTGAGCTGAAGGCAGAGGCTTAACCCACTGAGCCACCCAGGTGCCCTGAGACTGAAATTTTCTTTTAATTTTTTATTTCTTATTAACATATAATGTATTATTAGCCCCAGGGGTACAAGTCTGTGAATCATCAACCCAAGACTAAATTTTTCAAAAGCTTAGCTACATTTTATATTAAAGCTTGGCTTGATCCATGCTAAACTGGTACTTAGTTTTCATGTATTAATGAAAAAAAAGACTAGCACATTATAAATAAATCTATTTACAGTATAGTTAAAAAATTTTTTTTGTATAGTTGGCTTATATACAGCCAAGCTAAACCAGCCGCTTTTAAATGTACCCATGAGGGATGCCTGCGTGGCTCAGTGGATTAAGTGTCTGCCTTTGGTTCAGGTCATGATCCCAGGTTCTGGGATTGAGTCCTGCATCAGGCTCCTTTCTCAGCAGGGAGCCTGCTTCTCCCTTGGGTTGCTGCACTCCCTGCTTGTGCTCTCTCTCTTTCTCTCTGACAAACAAATAAATAAATAATCTTAAAAAAATAAATGTACCCATGATATACATGTCCAAGCTTTGTAGCAGTTCCTAGAGATTTATCTTCCATACAGTCCTAGAAGAAAAATAATTACATGAAGCTGCCAAACATTTTAAAATTCAGTGACACAGATTGATTTCTACTTATTACTTAGATATCCAGTCTTATTTAATTGACAAATTAGACTTTATGTCTTAGTTAACTGTATCTTTCAGTGGTCGGTCATCATCCAACCCTGCAATAAATGTTAGTTAATTAAAGTAGTAAAGGTTAAAACCACATGCTGTGGTTCTCAAAAATCAAGTCAACATGTGTAAAGGGAAGAATTATTAGAGGATTTATGAAATATGGCCTGAACAAATTAATTCATCAGTTTAGCCAAAGGTCTGTCAATGAATTCAAGAATCTTTTCAAAAAGGGAAACATCTGTTGCAATTTAAGTTTCTGTTTTTAAGTGAATGTTGTGGATTATTCTTTCTGAAAAAGGATACAACAGTTCATACAAATGTATTTGAAAGTTAATTTGAAATTACTCTTGTGTATTTGGAAATCATGGGGCAGTCTTTAGGGGATTTGTACTATTACAGTATTCTCCAGCCTTTCTTGGTTATAGAAGGTAATGTGAACCTCATTGGGACTGAAAGATGTTGCAACAAACCATGACGCCAACTGTCCAGGAAGAGATCATTGTCTAGATGAGTCCACAAAGCCTCTACCTACCTGTGTGGGATCTATTGAAATGATGTACATAATGGGGGATTTAAAGGTACTTCCAAACATATACACATATATCATATGTATACACCGTATATACATATATACATTTCTGCCTTACACATTTACTTAGAACATAGACTTCAAGTTAGAAGGGCCCCACCATATTTTGAGCTGGGTCTGACAGGAATTATACACAGATAATCAATAAGAAAACTAAAGCTCACAATCATTGCATGAATTTCTTCCAGAATGCACATCAAGCAAGTGGCAGGACTTCAACTTCCACTAATGTCATTTGATACTGGGGCATGGCTCTTCCTGTTGCAACATATTACATTCCCAGCTGTTTTCATAAGTAATGAGGGTTCATCAGGGATCCCCTACCCTTGCTACTTAAAGTGTGATCTGTGGACCAGCAGTACGGCATGTCTTGAGAGCTTGTGAAAATGCAGAATCTCAGGCCCCTCTCAGACCTAATAGATAAGAATCTACATTTTTATAAGATCCCAGGTACAGTTTTAGAACTCACTTTGGGAAATCAGTGTTACAATTTACATGCTAATAAACACTTGCTGAAACCCTTAAGATTTAAATTTCAGTTTTCAAAACAATAATTTTCTCTATTTCAAAGATGCATAATGACTGATTTTTGTGGAATTTATTCCAGACTTATAAAAGACAGAAGATTCACTAACTATTATGGGTTTGAGACTAATTCTTTAATTTTTATTTAGGAATCAGTTCAATGCTACACGGAAAAAAGTTGAGCAATTTCCTATTGAAAACAGTCTTTAAATCGTGAATAAAGCTTTAAAAAAGATTTTCTTACTTAAGTTTAAAACTCATGATATTCCCTTCAGCTATTTGTTATATACTCTGTGTGTTCTTTTTTTTTAAATTTTATTTTAATTTTTTATAAACATATATCTTTATCCCCAGGGGTACTGGTCTGTGAATCGCCAGGTTTACACACTTCATAGCACTCACCAAAGCACATACCCACCCCAATGTCCATAACCCCACCCCCCTTCTCCTAACCCCCCTCCCCTCAGCAACCCTCAGTTTGTTTTGTGAGATTAAGAGTCACTTATGGTTTTTCTCCCTCCCAATCCCATGTTGTTTCATTGATTCTTCTCCTACCCCCTTAACCCCCATGTTGCATCACAACTGCCTCATATCAGGGAAATCATATGATAGTTGTCTTTCTCCGATTGACTTATTTCGCTAAGCATGATACGCTCTAGTTCCATCCATGTTGTCACAAATGGCAAGATTTCATTTCTTTTGATGGCTGCACAGTATTCCATTGTGTATATATACCACATCTTCTTTATCCATTCATCTGTTGATGGACATCTAGGTTCTTTCCATAGTGTGGCTATT